>NC_084732.1:46591744-46806744 GCF_033978785.1 Entelurus aequoreus | reverse complement strand
CCCATGGAACTAAAGCAAACAATTTCCACGCACTTAGATGAGCTTGCAAAGTCTCTCGACTGATATTTCTAAACTACAAGAGAGTCATCTCCAGCATGGGTGAGACAGCCCATCCATCCATCCATTTTCTACCGCTTATTCCCTTCGGGGGTAGCGGGGGGCGCTGGAGCCTATCTCAGCTACAATCGGGCGGAAGGCAGGGTACACCCTGGACAAGTCGCCACCTCATCGCAGGGCCAACACAGATAGACAGACAACATTCACACTCACATTCACACACTAGGGCCAATTCAGCAGAGCCAGGTTCAACAGAAACTCTTCAGAACAACAACGCTCTCAACGTTTTGGTGTCAACAAATGGAAAAGTACAGTATCCAGTAATTAGTTAAGCCCTGGAATTTTTTATACCATTTGTTACAACATATCTTTGCGATTAATCCTTTTCGAGGATGCTGGACATAAAAACGAAGAAAAATAACAGACTTTGCTGTGAAAATGACATGAGAGTGACACTTGCCAATGTGAAGCCACGCATATCTGAACTGGTCTCTCAAAGGCAACAGCAGAAGTCACACTGATTTGCAGGAGTGTATTTTGTTGTGAGTTCATGCACTGTGTTGGTTTTGTTCTTTGAACAAGGTGATGTTCATGCACGGTTCATTTTGTGCACCAGTAAAAAAACATATAACTTTGTCTTGAATTTGAAAAAATATACATTTTTTATTTTTCACTAAAGAAGGGTTCGGTGAATGCGCATATGAAACTGGTGGGGTTCGCACCTCCAACAAGGTTAAGAACCACTGGTATATTTATACACACATGTATATATACATATATATATATATATACATACTGTATGTATATACACATAAATATATACACAGTATATATATATATACATATACAGTATATGTATGTATATATACATATACATACATATATATGTATATATATACATCAGGGTTTCCCTCAGCGCTTTGTTGTTAAAAGAGCCACCGCCTAAACTAAAGTCTTTTTTTTTTTTAAATGTATTTATTTATTTTTTGTCCTGTCCAGCTTCTCAGGCAAATCATATAGTTGATGTAGATGCCCATATCGGCTGTTCAGATTTACTTTACAAAAGAGAAGTGTAGGATACTTCTCTTGTTGCCTTATTTATATTTGACTTCATTAAATGTATTTATATTATCATTTGGTGCTAAACTAAAGTCTTAACAAGCTGCTACGCTTCGTACTGCCTCTGCCTCTGTCAGTACGTCTCTGCAGCACCCAGCATTGTCCCACCCACAGAACCATTTGATTGGTTACACGCAAAGCGGTAACAGCCAATCAGCAGTGAGTATTCAGAGCGCATGGAGTCAGTGCTCACGGCAGAGGCAGGCAGAGAGGAGAGACGGTGCGGGTTAGCAGATAGGTGTTTAGCAGGTGAGCATAATGCAGCGGACTCTCCCCAAATTATAATAAACACCTCCCAGTCAACTACTAGTAACATCACTATGAGCCCGTTGACGTTCTAGAAATATAAGCGGCAGCTCAGCTAGCTCGCAGTCTTTTAGGTGAAGGCTAATTAGCTTTTAGCTTAATGTTAGTTCATTTTGCGGTGTGTGTGTGTGCGTGCATGTGTGTTACGGACAGCAAAGCCCTGTCTGTCTGAGAGAAAGACAAGCATTATTGACCTACAGTTAACAACTAAGTTATTTCACTTTACCTTTTTCTGTGTTGAAGCAGCAAAAAATGGCATTATGTTAAATGAAGAGTTTCTGTCTCTGATAGTTGATATAATAATGTAACTGCATCATAAAGCCTACATGAACTCCATAGTGTTCAGGGATGAATCTCTCCTATTGCTATTGTACTATTTTTTCAGCTATAGTTAAAAGTTAAAGTTAAAGTACCAATGATTGTCACACACACACAAGGTGTGGCGAAATTATTCTCTGCATTTGACCCATCACCATTGATCACCCCCTGGGAGCAGTGAGCAGCAGTGAACAGCAGTGGTGGCCTTGCAGCAGTGGTGGCCACGCCCGGGAATAATTTTTGGTGATTTAACCCCCAATTCCAACCCTTGATGCTACATTAATCATTAGTATAGTAGTAGCGTAGTTTTGAATGGCAGGGTCCCTGCTATCACATGTTGATAAAAATATAACATTTACATGATAAAAATCAACTACAGGCTTCCCAAATGCTGTAATAAATTAAGCATGATAAGTTGAGCATATGTCAGCATGTGGCCCCACTTTTAACTCTTTTTTTCAAACGCTTATTGCAAACACAAGTCATTAAGTCATTAATTTGACTTAGTCATTATTTTGTCTTAGTAAGTCAATATTTACTAAGTCAAAATAATGACATACTTAGTATCTCAGGTAAGTAGGATTGTTTTGTGTTTTGTTTTTACTTTACGGAAAAAATATCGAGCTATATATCGTATATTGCCATTCAGCATACGGAGCGGAAAACACGACCAAAAATTGTAGGCTTCTTCACGCGACAAAGCCGGCCTACGTCACCACAGTCTGTAGTCTATTGTCCCCCCAGGCAGCGATGAGATGGAGACGTGATGGTGGCGACAGGCCAAATTACACTGTTCCTTACACCCACCCAGCACCTTAACTAACAAACACCGCCTTAACTAACACATTTTCTGGGGGAAACACTGTGCATATACATACATATATATGTACATATACATACATATATGTATATACAGGTATATACATACATACATCCATCCATCCATCTTCTACCGCTTATTCCCTTCGGGGTCGTGGGGGGCACTGGAGCCTATCTCAGCTACAATCGGGCGGAAGGCGGGGTACACCCTGGACAAGTCGCCACCTCATCGCAGGGCCAACACAGATAGACAGACAACATTCACACTCACATTCACATACATATATATGTAAATATATATACATACATATATATATATATATACACATACATACATATATACACATACATACATATATATGTATATATATACATACATACATACATATGTATATATACATATATATCTTCATATATATATACATATATACACAGTATATATATACATATATATATATATGTATATATATATACACAGTATATATATACATATATATATGTATATATACATATACATATATATACAGTACATATGTATATATACATATACATACATATATATGTATATATATATATACATACATATGTATGTATGTATATATATATATATATATATATATATATATATATATATATATATATATATATATATATATATATATATATATATATATATATATATACAGTGGGGCAAAAAAGTATTTAGTCAGTCAACCATTGATTGTCAATGGGTGGCTGACTAAATACTTTTTTGCCCCACTGTATATATATATATATATATATATATATATATATATATATATATATATATATATATATATATATATATACACATACATATATATGTATACATACATACACACATATATATGTAAATATATATACATACAGTACATACATATATATACTGTATATACACATACATACATATATATGTATATATATACATACATACATATACAGTGAGGTCCACAAGTATTTGCACACCCTGCAATTTTGCACGTTTTCCCACTTAGAAATTAGGGAAAGGTCTGATATGTTCATCATAGATGTATATCCACTGTTAGAGACATAATCTAAGAAGAAAAATCCGGAAATCACATTGTATGATTTTTTAATTATTTATTTGTATGTTACGGGGGTTCATAAGTAGTTGCACAAATGAGAACATCAGTGTTAATATGTAGTGCAGAATGCAATTACAGAGGTCAAATGCTTCCTATCACTAGGCTTTCACACACGGCAACAGGGATTTTGGCTCACTCCTCCACACAAATCTTCTCCAGATCTGTCAGGTTTCGGGGCTGTCGCCGAGCAACACTAAGTTTCAGCTCCTTCCAAAGATTTTCTATTGGATTTAGGTCTGGAGACTGGCTAGGCCACTCCAGAACCTTGATATGCTTGGTATGAAGCCACTCCTTGGTTATCCTGGCTGTCATTGTCATGTTGGAAGACCCAGCCACGACCCATCTTCAATGCTCTGACTGAGGGAAGGAGGTTTTTGGCCAAAATCTCTCAATACATGGCCCCATTCATCCTCTCCTTAATACAGTGCAGTCGTCCTGTCCCTTTGCTGAAAAGCACCCCCAAAGCATGATGTTTCCACCCCCATGTTTCACTGTAGGGATGGTGTTCTTGGGATGATACTCATCCTTCTTTTTCCTCCAAACCCGACGAGTGGAGTTTATACCTAAAAGTTATATTTTGGTCTCATCTGACCACATGACTTTCTCCCATGACTCCTCTGGATCATCCAGATGGCCATTGGCGAACTTCAGATGGGCCTGGGCATGGGCTGACTTAAGCAGGGGAACCTTCCGTGCGATGCATGATTTTAAACCACTACACCGTAGTGTTCTACTGATAGTAGCCTTGGAAACAGTGGTCCCAGCTTTCTTCAGGTCATTCACCAGCTTCTGCCATGTAGTTCTGGGCTGATTCCTCACTTTTCTTATCATGAGTGATGCCCCACGAGGAGAGATCTTACATGGAGCCCCAGTCCGAGGTAGATTAGCAGTCATGTTTAGCCTCTTCCATTTTCTAACAATTGCTGCAACAGTTGATCTATTCTCACCAAGCTGCTTCCCAATTGTCCCATAGCCTTTTCCAGCTTTGTGGAGCTCTACAATTTTGTCTCTGGTCTTTTTTGACAGCTCTTTGGTCTTGCCCATGGTAGCAGTTGGACCTTGACTGACTGTGGGCTGCACAGGTGACTTTAATGAGCTCAAAGGGGTGGTGGGTGGGTGATTAATTGTGGGGTAATGGTGGACTTTTTTTTAAGGTAGACTGACAGCTCTTTGAGAGTCATAATTATATTAGCATCATACAGTAATTCTTAAGAGTAATCATTTCTGAAAAAATGGTATGTATGTGTCTTGTCTGTGCGTTATAATTAACTATTTTTGTAAATAAAATCCCCTTTAATCCCTCCAGACCCAATCCCAGAAAATAGAGAAAGGGGGGTGAGCAGAGCCCACGAAGGAGCCTCTTCATTGGCTGATGCAATATAATGTGAAGCGCGTGCATGGTGCGAACTTGTTTTCAGTAAAGCATGGCTACCAAACACCCACCTAGAAAGATCGCAATACCTGTGCTTGCTGTTACAGTACATACTGCTAAAAAAACCAAAAAGAGGAAATCGGAGGAAGAAAACAGATGCCGTACGTCTAACAAAAACAAAGAAGAGCCAAAACTCAAATAAATATTGGTCTGGCGTATTTAAAGGCCTACTGAAACCCACTACTACCGACCACGCAGTCTGATAGTTTATACATCAATGATGAAATCTTAACATTATAACACATGCCAATACGGCCGGGTTAACTTATAAAGTGACATTTTAAATTTGCCGCTAAACTTCCGGTTCGAAACGCCTCTGAGGATGACGTATGCGCGTGACGTAGCCCGGGGAACACGGGTATGCCTTCCACATTGAAGCCAATACGAAAAAGCTCTGTTTTCATTTCATAATTCCACAGTATTCTGGACATCTGTGTTCGTGAATCTGTTGCAATCATGTTCATTGCATTATGGAGAAAGAAGCTGAGCAAGCAAAGAAGAAAGTTGTCGGTGCGAAATGGACGTATTTTTCGAACGAAGTCAGCAACAACAGTACACAGCCGGCGCTTCTTTGTTTACATTCCCGAAAGATGCAGTCAAGATGGAAGAACTCGGATAACAGAGATTCTAACCAGGAGGACTTTTGACTTCGATACACAGACGCCTGTAGAGAACTGGGACAACACAGACTCTTACCAGGATTACTTTGATTTGGATGACAAAGACGCAGACGTGCTACTGTGAGTATGCAGCTTTGGCTTCTAAAAATTTGATCGCTTGACCGTATGTGCGCAACTTTTTTTTGCGTATGTACGTAACTTTTTTAAAATATATAAGCTTTATGAACCTTGGGTTAGGTGAACAGTCTTTTGGGCTGAGTGATTGTGTGTGTTGATCAGGTGTTTGAATTGTATTGGCGTGTTCTATGGAGCTAGGAGCTAGCATAGGAGCTAGGAGTTAGCATAACAAAGACGTAGGTGTTTTTATGCAGGATTAATTTGTGTCATATTAAATATAAGCCTGGTTGTGTTGTGGCTAATAGAGTAAATATATGTCTTGTGTTTATTTACTGTTTTAGTCATTCCCAGCTGAATACCAGGTACCGTGAGTATGCAGCCTTGGCTGCTAAACATTTGATAGCTTGACCGTACGTGCGCGTCACGTACGTAACTTTTTAAAAATATATGAGCTTTATGAACCTTGGGTTAGGTGAACGGTCTTTTGGGCTGAGTGATTGTGTTTGTTGATCAGGTGTTTGAATTGTATTGGCGTGTTCTATGGAGCTAGGAGCTAGCATAGGAGCTAGGAGCTAGCATAACAAACACGCAGGTGTTTTTATGCAGGATTAATTTGTGGCATATTAAATATAAGCCTGGTTGTGTTGTGGCTAATAGAGTATATATATGTCTTGTGGTTATTTACTGTTGTAGTCATTCCCAGCTGAATATCAGGTACCGTGAGTATGCAGCCTTGGCTGCTAAACATTTGATAGCTTGACCGTATGTGCGCGTCACGTACGTAACTTTTTAAAAATATATAAGCTTTATGAACCTTGGGTTAGGTGAACGGTCTTTTGGGCTGAGTGATTGTGTGTGTTGATCAGGTGTTTGAATTGTATTGGCGTGTTCTATGAAGCTAGGAGCTAGCAGAGGAGCTAGGAGCTAGCATAACAAACACGTAGGTGTTTTTATGCAGGATTAATTTGTGGCATATTAAATATAAGCCTGGTTGTGTTGTGGCTAATAGAGTATATATATATCTTGTGTTTATTTACTGTTGTAGTCATTCCCAGCTGAATATCAGGTCACCCCCGGCTCTCACAGCATCTTCCCTATCTGAATAGCTTCAACTCCCCACTAGTCCTTCACTTGCACTTTACTCATCCACAAATCTTTCATCCTCGCTCAAATTAATGGGGAAATTGTCGCTTTCTCGGTCCGAATCTCTCTCACTTCATGCGGCCATCATTGTAAACAATAGGGAACTTTGCGTATATGTTCAATTGACTATGTCACGCTACTTCCGGTAGGGGAAAGCCTTTTTTTTATCAGATACCAAAAGTTGCAATCTTTATCGTCGTTGTTCTATACTAAATCCTTTCAGCAAAAATATGGCAATATCGCGAAATGATCAAGTATGACACATAGAATAGATCTGCTATCCCCGTTTAAATAAACAAAATTCATTTCAGTAGGCCTTTAAGATGGAGAGCATTGCAGCTGTTGTAATTCTAGACAGGTAATCTAATGTTCCATTTTCCTATATTTTGTGTGTATCATTCTGCGTGGCAACCGTGTATTCTAAGCAGAGACATAGTTTGTGGTTTTTGCATTTAGATGTTCAAGAACCAATTCAGTTCATAATTCGAGATTTCACTCTATGTATTTTTTAAGATGTATAATTTATTGGATACCTTGCAGCTAAAAAGTAGATGATTTAAATTAGTATCTATTTAGATTATAGACCTATGCGCAGTGTTTAAATATAAATAATACAAATCCTGAAGTAATTACTTCAGTCAAAAATTGACTCAGTTCCCTCAGTTTGGTTTGAAAATATGACCAAATAAAATACATAATATTTGTTAAGGCAAGAGCCTCCACTGCATGTCTTGGTTTAATGCAGATGTGCCGATAAAAATGACATGTTTGACACACTCCACAACTACAGGAATGCGTCCACACTGGGATATTGATTACTGGATGACTCTGGACTTTAGCTGCTCCTAAGTGGAAAAGCAGCATTTAGAAAAGAGGCCAACAAAGTGAACTTGCACCAATTATTATGTCTCAGGATTTGAGAGCGAAATGTCCATTAGAGCGCTTAGACGGCTAATGGGTGTTAAGTGATTTATTTCATAGGAAAGAGGCGGTTAAATAGTGCTCGCGTTGCAGTTTAGAATCCCTGCTGCATACCTTTCATTCACGATTAGTTGTCACCTCAGAACAAGCGTGGAACAATTTTGACCAATAAACAAACAGTGAGGTGGCACACAGTCATAAAGAGTTCAATGTGAAGGCTCTCTCTCACTTTAAAGCTTTGAAAAAAAGACCCTCCGGGAGTTCTCCTATCTTGTTGTGCTGGAGGTCCAGGACTTCCAGGGGGACGTGGTCCAGCAGGTCAGGCACTCTCTGCAAGCAGTTGTAGCCCGCCAGCAGCTTTCTCAAACTCAAGCTGTTGAGCAATCTGTTGGAAAGTAGACGTCAGAGAAAGCAGAACAAAGCAACACAGAAACAGCAGCAAAGAGGAAAAGCCCCAAAGAACTACATCTCCACATGTTCTAAGCTGTTCTGGGCCTTGGCCTAGGTTACAACAAGACAATAAATGATGTGTCTAATTGGAAAATACAGTATGATGATAGCTTATATTGATTATTATTATTACCATAGCAACACACAGGCAATCTTACTGTCCTTTACAAAAAGGTCCCTAGGCCTTAGGAGGTTAAGAAAGTCTGTTATATAAAGTTCAATCAAGCAGCACAGTTTGGTACAAATGTCAAAGGTTGCAAAGTTCACCAAAATAACAAATGTGTACCACTTTTTGGTGCACTACCATTGCAATAGGCTGGAGTTAACCTACATCGTCACCACCAGTGTTAGGTGGTGACGATGGTCACTACAAGGAGCTCTAATTGACCTGTCCCCAAAATGCAGACTGGCCAATCACTGATGTACATAGAACAGGCTTTAGTTGGCAAATGCTCAAAGTACTCTTTGATAGTCAAACTACCCTAAGCGGCACATGGCAAGGAAGGAAAGAAAATCTGCCGTATTTGTCTTCCACTCTTCACTTGTCCATCACTTCCCATCAACATCAAATTCTGCTTCAAGGGGATGGAAGAATCTGGATCGGAAGGCCTGGACGAACTGCAAAGACCAGTTTTTGCGGAACTCAATTGTTGTATGGGGTTGTTTTCCGCCTCAGCACCTTTGGGCACTTGTCGCCTGAAGTGTAAGTCACCAACTGGTCGACGCACAAACTGTGAGTCATGATCCCACATGACCGTTAGGACTCTGTTTCCCCGTTTTTGTACCATATCCTGTCATGTATTAAGAGTGTGTGTAAGCACAAAAAGATGGCGTACGCACTTCTTCACAGCAAAGTTGAGATGTATCAAGAGTGAACTGAACGTGGAACTATAAAAACATAGGCAAAGTGGTGCAAAAAACCACATCAAATTATCGGAATGTTAGCCAGGTAAATGAAATTCCCATACAAGGAAGCTGAACAGGGCAACAGTAAAGCTAAATTTTAAGCAACAGCCGGTTTTCCTAATGTAATCGGAGCTAATGACTGCACACACATTGCTCGCCATCATGTGACAATTATGTATATGTCAACAGGAAACATTCTCCTTCGATCAATGTACGGATCAAATGTTATGCGCAAATGCAATGAAGCAGCATTAGAGCTATGTGGCCTGGTTCAACGTTTGATTTTAAGTAACAGCCTGGTTGGGAACAGACTACAGCTGGCGTTGTGCGCGTTCTGTAGCTTCTTGGTTTTATATCCTGTCTTTACAGCATCATTACGAGTCAGTGGTTAAAGTTAGTGACTTTTGCCTATCGTTCACACTCATGAGAGACAAAAACAAATGTGTTTTATGCGGCTAATGGGAGTCACCGTTGTAGCTTTGGAAGTCGTCTAAAACAATTTCAAAACCCTCCAGCAACGTTTTATATACACACTGCGAGTCTATATATAATGTAGTAACAGACGCATTCATAACAATATTTAATATATACAATATTTACCGTATATTTAACATTTTAATCATTTCCGGGACTGATTTCTTCTGTGCATTGATTTCCGTTTCCTTAGCAGTGCACATCTGACTTCTGGCAACATGTGTGTTTCTACTTCCGTAATCAAACACAGGTGTGTTTTCTAATCATGGCAGACTTGGTAACAGACGACAAAGATGACTATTTTTGGACAAATGAGGATTCACAACCTTATTTTTTGAAGCTAAATATACTGCTGCTTATAGAAGCGAGCACGAAGCAAGAGTGAGACGTTGGCGCAAATGGAAGTCGGGAGAGTGAGGTGAAGGCGATTTTGATGCTATACTTGGAGCCAAGCTATTTTGACATAAATGGAGTGCTTACCTAAAGTCAACAGGAAACAACCCCGGCCAGCTGGACCAGACGAACAACTGTCCATCGAGTGAGTCACTTTAATATTGATCATGATACACGCAACACGTCATGCGTGTTAGGACAACTACAGTGCATACACTGTCTGGCTAGCTCAGCTTTGTTCAAACAAAATATGAAATGTGGGCTAATACTTTACAGATACTGTAATATGATTGTTCATGTTTTTCAAACAGAGGAAATTGGTGTTGTATCGCAGTGTTGTTCATTACAAACTCAAACGTGTTTCATGTTGACGTAGAAGCTAGCTTATCTCTTGCCGTAGCGAGCTTTTACGGCTAATATCATAGCATGGTGATGTGTTACTAGGCTAGACAAATACTTTTTCGGTGTTCGCTCTTACAATAACACGCTTGGTTATTATATGGGCTACGGAACGTAAAGGAAGTATGGACGTTTTTTTGTTGCATTTTTTAAGTGATTGAGAGGTAGAATTGATTGCTCACATTATCTGCATTGCTAGCCAACTAGAACGAGCCGATTTTTGTAAGTTACAAAAGTGAAAAAAACAAAAAACTTTTGTCCTCTTGTTTCTCATGATTGTGAACAATAGGCAAAATTCCAAAAAAAGATAGATATTTCAAGCAAGCCCTTGACTGTCTCTGTGTGCAACATTTACTCATGTTAAAAACCTATGTGTAAAGTGTGAAATAGTAAACCACACCTTTTCCCCACTGCTGCACTAACTTGCAAATATAGTGCAACAGAGTATGATCGCCTCCACTGCAGCAAGAAACACCTCCAACTCATTGTCTGCGAAAATATTTTAATTGTTCTATTCCTACGTTAATTAGTTTTATTTGGTTTCACCATGTTCCGTCCTTCAGTGGTGGTTCAATACGGTAACTAGTGTATGCCATCGTTTTCTGTTGCTTTCTTAGTTCTTGTCCGAACTTTGTTACTTTTCTTTTGCCTGCTACCTAATTAAACAACCTTCTGCCTGCTTGTCGCTTCTCTGTGACCTGGGATCATGCCAACAGCCACTATACACATATATATCGTCATTCATTATATTGTACTACAGCAAGCTGAGCTGAAGTGGAAACAAGCACCTTTTATTAGAGAAATATGTATATTTTTAGACTTCCACATTCCATTCCAGTGACGAATCTCTGACCAATCTGCAATCTGCAGTGTGTTTAGCGCCATCCGTTATCATTCCAAAAATTGATGAGATGGTTATTTTGTTTTTAAAACAGAAACTTTGACTATAGAATTAAACCGTCCCTGCAGTGGAAACAGGATTTAAAAGACGCTTAAGCTGAGCTAAAGTCAAGTGTACCACTTGGTGGGGGAAACATGGCCTAACATAGCAGAAGGACTGCTTGTGAATCAGCAGTGGAAGAGAGACAATAACCTGGAATGAAGCTCTGAAAGGAGGTTATGCGTGACATCCAGCATCTCTATGTTCTTGCAGTCACACACCCAGTCTGGTAGATACTCCAGAAGGTTCCTGTCTCAACACACACAAATATATACATACACACACTTAAGTTTGTACAGTGCAATACATTATTGTGATATTTTAACTGTCCTATATTTTTTTAGATTATTACCAATGCAGAAGAAAAAGATGTGGAAGAGAGTCAAGAACCAGGTAGTAACCAATAAATTATAAGGATGTTGTTAAAGTGTTTGCTAGGCTGGATCAAGACATGAAATACTTATCCAAAAACAAAGGTAGTGAGGAAGAATACTGAAACACTTAAAAGTGGCCTAGAAAAGAAAGGGAATGTTTTATAGAAGCAAAATGATGAAAAATATCTCAAATGATGTGTCAGATCCAAGAGTGCAAGAGTCTGTCCGCATGACCAATGTGATTATGACTGGCCCTCAGATAATATGCATGCCCAATTACATAATAGCTTTTTCCTTCTTCTTTTAAAAAATGTTGAATGATGCAAATGTAACCACCTTAATGTTCCTTAATGTAACTTGTAAAACATGTCTGAAACAAATCAATCATAACCATAGTTAATTGATTGCATGGAGGCCCAGACTAATTGAAACCATGACAATATAGGATATTCCATAGAACTCACTGTGATAAATCCAAATGTGTCAGCTGGTTTGGGACTGGGTAAACGCTGACTGTACTAAGGCCTGTGGACAGATAGAATATTATGAGACAGATTTATTGCTTAGTAGGCTTAGAACACTTACTGTACGTGGCATTCTTTAAGGTACACCTGGAAAATCTAATAATACTTTTGGACTTCATTCGTTTGTGCAGGTGTACTGACTTTTGCTAGTGAGTGACCCTCATTTAGACTCACGGTTGCAGCTGGCGTGAAGCATTCGCAGGGTGAAACCGCTGACAGTCAGCGCCCTCAGTTGATTACGTTGACAGTTGAGCGTCTCCAGATTGCAGACAGAAGTGAGGTCCAGTGAGTCCAAACAGTTGTCTCGTAGGTCCAAGTTGGTCAGCTGGTTCACTGCTTCTGGACTTTCACTTTTTAGGCAGCGTAGTCCATTTAGCCTACATAAGAGAGGGATTACAAAGGATTGAAACATTTCAAATCCCCAATTAAACTAACAGGCATGTTTTTGGGGTGAGGGAGGAATCAAGAGTACCTACTGTACACAAAACCCATGCAAACATATGGAGAACATGAAAAAGCCATACAGAAAAGGACACTTGATCTCCTGATTAACATGCTAACCAATAGGCCACCTAATCAAGAATACATTCTATACAAGTGACTAAATTCTTAACGGTCAGGCATTTCAGGTTGGAAATTATGACTGTTGGACAAGAGACAAGCAACATGTGCCATGTAGGATTAGGACAATGTTGGAATTAGGGCTGGGTGATATATCGATATACGCAATATATCGCAGGTTTGTCTCTGTGCGATATAGAAAATGACTATATTGTGATATTCGAGTATATGTTCTCACGCAGTTGCTTTTAGCTGCTGGCATTACACGACAGGCTCTTCCCACTCCTTTTTGTGTCTCCTTCTCACAGGCAGCAAGCGCACCTTCTTACACACGTCACATACTGTCACGTCATACGTCACATACTGTCACGTCATACGTCACATACTGTCACGTCATACGTCACATACTGTCACGTCATATGTCACATACGTATACGCTCTCGCGCAGCAGAGAGGTAGCGGCATGGGTAACGTTAGCTGTGGTGCGAGTGGTAATACGAGAGAAAGAAGGTGTGAATATGGTAACAAATGAAGGAAGAATTAATTCCCAAAAAAAACAGCAGGGGGTCAATCGTCTGGCGGTGGTTTGGCTTCAAGTGGGAATATGTCGAACAGACAACCGTAATTTATCAAGTGTGGGGCAAAAGCGTTTCTACAAAAAGTAGCATTACTGCTAATATGTAGCATCATTTGAAAAGTCACCTGCTAGAGAATGAAGAGTGCTTACTCCGCACGTCAACATCTCCGGCCGGTGCCACACCATCAAAATGCCGAGGCAAACATTTCCAGATCAACACCGTATGAAAAAAAGAGTCAACAACAAAAGGAGATAATGTTGTGGAATACGTGTAATTACGTGGACCCCGACTTAAACAAGTTGAAAAACTTATTCGGGTGTTACCATTTAGTGGTCAATTGTACGAAATGTGTACTGAACTGTGCAATCTACTAATAAAAGTTTCAATCAATCAAAAAGTCCACAGGAACCTACCACATAGCGAAGGACGAACACTATTTGATTTCCTATTATGCAGCTCATATTTATTTGACACTTATTGAAATATCTTGTGTGACATCATGCACAAAAGTGTGCTTTATTTGTTTTAAACTATTGTAGTGGCGTTCTGTACAAAAAGTGCACTTTAATTTAGTGTTGTTTTGATAAGTCATCTTAGTGACATCATGCACAAAAGTGCACTAATAGCTTGTTTTAAAATGTCTCTGACAATCTTGCATTTTCTGTTTTGGAAATGACATGAATGTTTGTGCCACTGCTTAATAACAGTTTAATAAATACAGTTTTGGTCAATTGACTTAGTTGTGATTTCCTTCTCTGCCTGAAAGTTTAAAATGAGCATATATTAATGCAGTATGAACAAGAATGTTTTAATGTAGACACATAGAATCATCATACTGGTGTGATTATATGTATCAAGTGTTAATTCAAGGCTAAGGCAAAATATCAAGATATATATCGTGTATCGCAATATGGCCTAAAAATATCGAGATATTAAAAAAAGGCCATATCGCCCAGCCCTAGTTGGAATTACTTTTTTCATTTAGTTATCCTTTACAATGTTTTTCACAATAATTAAATCAGCTTTTTAAGGGCTTTAACATACTCAAATATCAAGGTTTAACACCCACAATCAGGGCAGCCTTAACCTAAGGGTGGCCCTGGGGCTGTTTTGGTTTTGGGGGCCTCCTCCAAACCTCAACACCCCTCCTCCCCAAACCCCGCCCTGAAAACAGTTAGAAAAAAAATCAGGATTTTACTCAACAGAACAGCAACAATCGAAAAATATCATCCATTTTAAAAATAATTTTGTTGATGAATGCATCGCGTTCACATGCACGTCTGTGCGCGTGAACCGAGGCCAGTTCACTTCAAGAGTAGTGCTGCCGATCTGGGAGATTGCCTGTCAGGACGCTCGCCTCTCACACCAGTGACCTGGGTTCGCGCCCCGCTCGAAACAGTAGAATAAAACAATGCAGCTGAGAGAGAGAGCACACAATCGCTACACAGAGCACCACTGTCTGTGATTGACCACAATGAACACCAATTATTGCATTCTGCCGTTAAAATCAGGGGACCCTGATTGGGTGATAATCTATGCTGTAAAGATGCACAGGTACATTCGTTGACGTGGGCCATTTTCAGGAATTGTAGGTACGCAACCTCATTGTAGATAATTTGATCATCACCAAATTTGTATTATTCCTTCAGAAATAGTTTTTAATTTGCTCCAAACCTTTGTTTTAATATTATGGGATGTAAAAGATGACATGTTTGACATTGATATATAATGTATAATTAGCAATTAGTGCTTATTGACGTACACAACCTGATGATCAGTGACTCACCGAAGGAAAAAAGTCGGCTTTCTGAATATGGATACTTCAATTTCTAATCGTAGGTCATTTCCAAACTAAGTACACTTACTGCAATGTTTGCACAAGTGCAAATAAATCAACCACTTTGCTGCATCAGACAAAAGTCTGTTTTTTGTACAGGTTCTGTTAGATGTTTGTGCAGCGTTAGACACAAATGATCACTGCATTTGAATACATAGATTAAAATACGTCATTGGTATTAAAGAAATTGCCCTAAACTGGTTTAAATCTTATTTATCGTCTGCTTTCAGTTTGTGGCCATTGATAAGAAAAGATTCTCTGCGTTATATAGTCAGTCGCGGTGTCTCACAGGGATCCGTGCTTAGACCACTACTCTTACATATTTACATGTTTCCTTTAGGAAGAATTATTAGAAAGCAATTCCAAAACTCTCCGTTATGCAGATGAAACAACTTTATTTATCGATGAAACCCGATGGAATTAATCAGCTATTCTGACTCCAGGCATGTCTTAAAGACATCAAGAACAGGATGACTTCTATCCTTTTACTATCAAACTCCGTTAAAACTGAAATTATAATCCTTGGCTCCCAGCACCTCTAAGACATGCTCTCTCATGACATAACGGCTTTAGATGGCTTTACACTCACCCGAGCAGCACAGTTAGGAACCTTGGCGTAACACTTATCAGTAATTGTAAACAATACAGATTATTTTACATTTTACAAACGACATCCAATTAGATATATTTTCTCCTAAATGCCCTCCAAGTAGTTAATAAACAACTCCTCTTTTAGCAGTGCTACCAGCTCTCTAATTCACCACATCTTTTCCTTGTTGGCAATGTTGAACCCACATCCTTTTCTAAGGCTCTAGTTGAGTTATTAGCCAACTGGGGAATGGGGCACAGGTCAGGTAGTAGTGTGAGAAATATGGGCAAGAACAAAAAAAATCAATGAGCGATGCACGGCTAGTCTTCAAAAGGCACCACTGAGCCAACAAGTGCACATAACTCTCGGTGCATCCAAAGCAGGAAGAGGGATGCAGTTGCTGCAAATCTGTCATTAAAAGTCCAATAAACTAAAATGTAAATTAAGAGATTGCTGGTGGTTGGGAAAAAGGATGTTTATATTTTTGACATTAATGACAGAAAGATAAACAAACAGGAAACAGGAATGACTGAGTGGGATGCGATGGGAGGTGGGATCCCACTTCTCTCGCCAGACACTTCATTGGGTACACCTACACTATCTCATCAGCTCCGACATGAGGGCTTCACAAAGATGATGTTTCACTATGCAATGTTAATAGTTGTGTAATACAACCATGACGGTTAACATGTAAATAATACAAATAGAAATAGAAATATTAAAAATATATGGAACAAAATAATCATAATACAACAAAAATGATTACAAATAATTAAATGAATACATATACATATACATACATTATTTATCAAAGGGTACAGTGTCAATAAGAACATATATAATTATAAATACATTCAGAAATAAAGGGAAGAAAACAGTGCCACTTAAAAATGGGTATTATGACTTCCAAGTCCTAACAAGCATTTAAACAGCATAACATGAACTTTGGTTCTGATAGCTTAAAGAGTTAATTAGCTAACCAATAACCAATATAGGACAGTCAATAAATAGGTCAAGGAATATAATTTATTCGGTATTTATTTTTTTGTAAATCCAGTTAAAGGTAAGGAATTTATTTTTACTTTTTGCTGTTAATGTACTTTATATTTGTTAAAACGTGCTTCCATTGTGGCCAAGTGGAAGATGTGATTTGCCAGTTTTAGCAGATGCTGCTCTGGTGCAAAAAGCTTTGTGGCAGGAATCATATTCAAACAATCATATTATTTTTTTAGGTAGAATTCCTACCGTGTTTAATCTCATTCTACCATGAATTGATTAACATGGACCCCGACTTAAACAAGTTGAAAAACGTATTCGGGTGTTACCATTTAGTGGTCAATTGTACAGAATATGTACTGTACAATTTACTAATAAAAGTTTCAATTTATCAATCAATTCGAATTTGCAGGTGTACCTAATGAAGTGTCCTGTGAGTGTACTTTCCAGGTGAGCAAACACTATGTCTTCACGACGCCAAAAGAGAGACTTCAAAATGTTTATTTACCTGAGGTCAACGTGTTTTAGGTGGCTCATAGAGAGCAGAGCACACACTTCCAGACACACCACTTGGTTTCCTGCCATGGACAACTTGTCCACGCCGCTCAGTCCCTGCAGCACAGCGGGGATGTGATTGAAGTTGTTGAAGGAGAGCCCCAGACTGCTGAGCTGGGAGAGAGCACCCAGCTCAGCAGGCAGGGAGCTTAGGTGATTTCCATCTAAAGACAGAGTCTGGAGGCTGGGGGACATAGGACCAGAAATGAACAATATCAATTTGACATGCTATGTACATACTGTACAGCAGAGAGATGGTGTAGTGAGAATAAATAATGTGAGCTATTTGTTTGTGTGTGTGTGTGTGTGTGTGTGTGTGTGTGTGTGTGTGTGTGTGTGTGTGTGTGTGTGTGTGTGTGTGTGTGTGTGTGTGTGTGTGTGTGTGTGTGTGTGTGTGTGTGTGTGCATGCGTCACCTTTGCAGGTTGCCGACCTGCATGGGCACAGTGTGGAGGTTGTTGCAGGAGAGGTTGAGCTCAGTGAGGGTGAGGATCTCACAAAGACATTCAGGAAAGATTCCCAGACGGTTGTGAGACAAGTTCAAGCTCTTCAACTGAGAGAACCTACAGATGACAATACATCATTTGTTATTATTACTTTCCTAGATCATCTACTGTTCTACCCTGACATGCTCTAAATCAGAGGTTCTTAACCATTTTTACCTCAGGGCCCCACTTTTCCACTACTAAAGGGCCCATGGTGCACTCAAATATCAACACTGAATAGGGATGGGCACAGGATCAGGTACTTTTTTGTCACAGAGCGAAACCAGCTGGTACTACTGGGCACCGATTCACGAAGGATCCAGCAGTGCCATGTTTCGGTGCCTCGGTTGCGCGTGACGTCACCTCTGTATGAATTAGCACTGGCGAGTGGTGAGTACTTGCTAGCACTAGAAATGAAAACATGCGGTTTCGAAGCGGACATGCTCTTAGTAATCTTGCAACCCATCAATGTTTAATCACAAAAACCCAACCATGCCAAATAGAAAACTTTCTAAAGTGTGGCTCGTCTTTTCCAAATGAGATGCCGATGCAGATTACGCTCTCTGCTTTTGTGACGCCAAAATCAAGGCAAGTGGCAGGAATACTAGTGGTTAGAGTGTCCGCCCTGAGATCAGTAGGTTGGAGTTCAAATCCCAGCCGAGTCATACCAAAGACTATAAAAATGGGACCCATAACCTCCCTGCTTGGCACTCAGCAACAAAGGGTTGGAGTTGGGGGTTAAATTACCAAAATGATTCCCGGGCGCGGCGCCGCTGCTGCCCACTGCTCCCCAAGGGGATGGGACAAATGCAGAGGACAAATTTCACCACATCTAGTGTGTGTGTGACAATCATTGGTACTTTAATCTTAATCTTAATACTTCCAATCTGAGGAAGCACCTGGTTAAACACAGGATTTTTCTCATGGCTGAAGAGTGCAGCAAATTAGATGTGCGGCTGCAACTCTGTATTTGGCAACTGTACAGACTCGGCTGCAGCCAACAACGCGGGGGGAGAAATGGCGTTAACATTTGGTGACGATAACGACTGCATCACTCTTTGTGTGCTCCAGGTAAAAAGCATGCTGTATAACAGACCTGGGCATTGTACGGCCCGCGGGCCGCATCCGGCCCTTTGCGCATCCCTGTGAGGCCAATCATAAATTACAAAATAAATTTCAAAAAGTATCTATGTCGAGTGTGCAATACAACGGTGCTGCTTTTGTTTTGAAAATCGTTATTTGTATTACTTCCGTGTGGACGTATGCGCGTGTGCGATTGTGAGTGAATTGAACGGCGCAATTACAAATTACAAAATAAAGTTTAAAAAACATCTATGTCGTGCGCGCAATACAACTGTGCTGCTTTTATTTTGAAATGTGTTATTTATGCCGTATGTCCGGGGGGAACCTGTGAGTGAAGGTGCATAGAGACAAGTGATGAGACGCTAAAAAAAGAAAAGTTGATGAGGAATGGCGTGTTTCCAACAAGACATGGACTGCCAAGTATTTCTTTACATAAATTAATGGTAAAGCCGTGTGCTTAATGTGTGGTACACAGGTTGCTGTGTTTAAATATCATTTTAATCGCCACTACACGAAGAAACACGAGGGAAAATACCGGGATGTGTCTGATTAAGCGCGCGCAAGGGAGGCTGATGCGTTGATGGTAAAACTGCAAACCCAACAAGGACTTTGTGCCATATTTCACACCCCCAGAGATGCAGCCGTCAGGACAAGTTTCGTCATTTCTCACAAAAGCGCCAGAAAAAGTAAGGCGTTTTCTGACGGAGAGTTTATTAAGGAGTGCTTATTGGACTTTGTTGCGCTGATAATGCCCGGAGACATGGACTGTTTTTCGCTAACTTTGGATGAGAGCTCTGATGCAGTCAATTAAAGAGACAACCACAGGTAATGACTTGTTCACAGAGGTAAATGGGTGTTGGGACAAGCTGGCAGGTGTGACAATCCAATCCACTTTATTTATATAGCACATTTAAACAACAAAATGTTTCCAAAGTGCTGCACAACAATATTACAAACAATATTCAAATATTATCCTTAGCTCCACCAATGACTGAATAAAAAGAAAAAACAATTACATATAAAACCAATATAAAAAACAATATAAAATAAATATGATTAAAAACTATTTTTAACAACAGATGGTTGTCCAAATCTGATGGGGGAAAAAGTTGGATAATGCAGGATAAAGTGACCATCAAAAGCAATCTGCTTTTGTATAAAGTTAAGTTAGGTTAAATTAAATTATTATTATTATTATTAATTATTATTATTATTATCATCATTATTATTTATCTTACGGTATATCAAAAATAATATTGAGCAAAATTTAATTGAAATATTGTCGTGTGGCCCTCCAGCAGTGCTCGGGTTGCTTATGCGGCCCCCGGTGAAAATTAATTGCCCACCCCTGCTGTATAAGAATACGTTAGCTTTGCATTTTAACTTGCAATAGTTATTGTAATAACCTCGGTTCTTCGTACTGTACTTTGTAATGTTAATGTAAAGTTTTTGCTTCACTTTCATTTGTAGTTTAATACTTTTGAAAAAATATTTAATTGATCTTTATTTTTACTCCATCCTCTTTTACTCATTTGTTATTAACTTAATTGCCTTAATTGTCTCCATGGACCCCCAGCACATATTTTCCAGATGGAAAAAGAAAGGAATACATGAAGCCGGGTTTTATTTTGTGCAATATTAAGAAAATAACACTGCATTGTTGTAGTTAAGTGTTTTTATGTTGAAGAAATATGCAAAACAATTGCAAACATGTTACTATACAAATAATTGGATATTGTTTTGATATATTTGATGATCGATCGATAAAGACAAATAAATATGTTATATCTAAACATTTTAAGATTTAATTATTACACAAATAAACATTTTTACCACAAGAGCACACACAAAAGTACCGAAACCGGTGCTGTATCGATTCAAATGTGAACGGGACCCATCCCTAACACTGAATTAGTAATTTTACTCCTAATTTTTGTCATATTCATAATTAATTATATCTAACCGACTTACAGTTTACAACCTTTTCAAATGATATAAAACAATGTGTTAATCACAAAGATTATTATTTGTTTAAGACATAGGTTTAGGTCAGGCTGGTTATTAAAAAAAATACTAATCAAATATACTGCATAAGAAGGGACTCATTAATAACTGATGAATAATAAATTGACATATTTTACATAAGTGTTTTACATACGTTGTGCTAAACAAATAAACTAAATAATGAATATGTTTCTTAACTAAACTGTCAAATCAAATTAAAAGTGTAAATAAAAATACAGCTTCACAATATGTGATGCATAACATTGTATCGTATGCATGTTCAAGATAAACTGAACTGAACTGAACCACTTCAGTCATATTTTTTGTGCTTAAGAAACCTCTCCATGACTTTAGCTGCAGACTTTTTCGGTTAGATTTGTTTCATTACTTCCACAAGTGGTGTAAAAGTGGCCATACAGACCACAGCGAAAAAAGCCTATTTTTTTGGCGTCCCTCTACGGGGCACTCGCGGCCCAACAGTGGGCCCCGCCCCTATTGTTAAGAAACACTGCTCAAAATGGAACCGCTTTAATCGCACATTCATTGACAACAACACCTTCAAATTGGGGCCCTAAGCAATTACTTTTTTTATTTATGAGAAACTATTTTTATATATACATTTTATAAAACTTGAATTTAATTTGATTCATGTTTTTATACTAAAACTAATTTGTGGAAATAAATTCTATCGATATTTTTTTAAGCGCAAAACGACAATATAAAAAACATTAAAACCGAAATTCACTGCATTGCAAGGCGAGCACTAACCCTGTGCGCCACGGGAAGAAATATGCCATTATATTATTATTAGTGACGGAGCAGTGTTAGGGGAATTTTTTTCCACCTTTGAGCAAAATGGAACGCCTTAGAAGTTACTAGCTTTGGCCTTGGTGAAGCTCAAAGAAGATAAAAACAATGCTCTCACTATTTTGCTTATCTATGCGCAGACACACATACTGTATATTATTCTCTCTACTAATGTGTGTGTGTGCTTAACAGTTACAAAAAGGTTACTTTCGGATTCTATCTCCGCCAAGGCGAGGCAGCAAGGTGGACAAAAACATTCGAGAGAATGCTCCAGAGTTAAGAAGGCTCAGTCCTCTCTTCAGCGCTGGTATTGCTATTGCTTTTTTTTTTTGTACTGTTTTGTAGAATAAATTGTTAATCTTCAATGCTAGTCACCTCTCTTCGTTTAGACAGCCTTAGAATAAAATAATTTGGAAGGACTCTTCCCTGTAAAAGGGAGTATTCCAATAGCAGCAAGCAACTAGGAATATGTTTGCAGTAAAATGTTATATGAATAACTGATATTTTACATGTGCTTCTTCACGCAAGAGAGGGGATCGCAGGGCTCTATGCACAGCTCGTGATCTGCGTATAGGAAGCGGCCTTAACAATCAAATACAAAATTGCCTTTAAAGGTGCTGATTAACAGTATGTTCTTATTAGGATTGTAGTTATTAATCAGAATCAGAATCAGAATCAGAATAGTTTTATTGCCATTGTTTGAGAACGGGTTCACAAACTAGGAATTTTTCATGGTGCAATCGTGCAACATAAAACACATATAACACATATTTGGTAATAAAAAGAGCTGTAACTGAGCTATCAGATCATGTTATAGACTTAGAAGGAATTCAAGGAATTCAAGGAGCTACTGTTAGGAGTTATTGTTCATTTGCCTGATGGCCGAGGGGAAAAAACTGTTCAGGTGGCGGGAGGTGTGGGTCTCCTGCCTGAGGGGTGAGGGGACAATAGTTTGTGTCCAGGGTGAGAAGAGTCAGCTGTGATCCGACCCACACGCCTCCTGGTCCTGGAGGAGAACAAGTCCTGGAGGGATGGGAGCCTGCAGCCAATCACCTTCTCAGCAGCATGTACGATGCGCTGCAGTCTATGCTTATCCTGGACTGTGGCGCCGGGGAACCACACTGTGATGGAGGAGGTCAGGATGGACTCTATGTTGGCTGAGTAAAACTGCACCAGCATCTCGGTCGGCACCTTAAGTTTCCTCAGCTGCCGCAGGAAGTACATCCTCTGCTGCGCCTTCTTGATGAGGGAGCTGATGGTCGGCTCCCACTTGAGGTCTTGGGTGATGGTGTTGCCCAAGAAACGGAAGGAGTCCACGATGGGGACGGGGGTGGAAGAGTCAATCAGGGTGAGGGGGGATGGTGGGGCTGTGACTTTCCTGAAGTCCATGATCATCTCCACTGTTTTCTGGGCGTTCAGCTCCAGGTTGTTGAGGCTGCACCAGGACGGGCAGCCGGTCCACCTCTCTCCTGTAGGCGGACTCATCGCCATTCGAGATGAGCCCGATGAGGGTGGTGTCATCCGCAAACTTGAGCAGTTTTACGGATTGGTGACTGGAGGTGCAGCCGTTTGTATACAGGGAGAAGAGCCAGGGGGAAAGTACACAGCCCTGAGGAGTACCAGTGTTCGTGGTTCGACTGTCCGAGACAATCTTACCCAGCCGCACGTGCTGTCTTCGGTCTGTCAGGAAGTCATTGATCCAACTGCAAAGGGAGTCGGGCACGCTGAGCTGGTAGAGCTTGTCTCGTAGCAGTCCAGGGAGGATGGTGTTGAAGGCAGAGCTGAAGTCCACAAACAGGATCCTAGCGTAGGTTCCTGGGGAGTCCAGATGCTCCAGGATGAAGTGGAGGGCCAGGTTCACTGCATCATCCACAGACCTGTTGGCTCTGTAGGCGAACTGCAGTGGGTCCAGGAGGGGGGCGCTCAAAGGACTTCATGACCACAGACGTCAGCGCGACCGGCCTGTAGTCATTTAGTCCTGTGATCCGTGCTTTCTTGGGGACAGGGACAATGGTGGAGGTCTTAAAGCAGGACGGCACGCGGCATAGCTCCAGAGAGGTGTTAAAAATGTCAGTGAAGACAGGAGCCAGCTGATCCGCACAGTGTCTGAGAGTGGAGGGGGAGACACCATCCGGCCCGGGGGCCTTCCGCGTATTCAGCTTCAAGAACTGCCGGCGTACATCCTCTTCTCGGATGGAGGGCCTTTACAGTCCTATGATGTCCTTGGAGTCCTTTAACTCCTTTAATGAAGTGCTGGCATTGGTGGGGAGGGTGATGGTGGGGGGAGCAGGGCTTTGATGAGCTGAAGGCCGTTCATGACGACAGTAATGTGTGTTGAGGCCCTGAATTGAGCGAGAGTCCGGTCATTCAGGGCCTGGGGGGTTTTGGGCTTATGGTTCGTAAGGGCCCTTAGACCTCTCCAAACGGCTGCAGAATCATTGGAGCGGAACTGTTCTTGTAGACGGTTAGAGTACACAGATTTAGCTTTCTCCACTTCCCTGTTGAAGTGGTACTTCGCTTCTCTGTAGGTACTCCGGTCCCCGCTTCTCCACGCAGCCTCCTTCTTCTTGCGCAGCTGTCGGAGCTTGGGTGTGAATCAGGGCTTGTCGTTGTTATACCAAACCCTGGTGCGCGTTGGAATGATGCGCACCTCATTGAACTGTATGTATGAGGTCACAGTGTCCGTATACTCGTCCAGATTGTCCGTGGCCGCTCCAATTGCCTCCCAGTCTGTCGTCTCCCAACAAGCACGCAACTCGTCCACGGACTCGGCGGTGAAACCGAGTATTAGACTTGTATAATGGCAAAGCATCACTGAGGTATTATTGTGGCCATTAGACTTTAAGAGACCCAGTATGAATGCAAGTACAGAACATTTAATAGCCTATTTTAGAGCAAACTCAAGATAATTTCAGGTCACTTATATACTGATAGCTTGTTCAAATAACACAATTAGCTATAAAAGACTGAAGTTTAGGCTAAAAGTGTATTGGATTAATGACACAAAAGACTGTTTCACTTTAAGCATATTATTGAAGTTCTTATTCTCCAAATATCTAATGGGATGTTTGTCAAAGAGAAACCAGAGGCTTGATTTACTAATGGTTTGAGTGTACTAAAATAAGTGCAAACCTGATAGCACACGCAAAGCCGATCCACTAAACGTGTGCAAAGTAAATTGTTTCTGTTAAGTGAGCAGAATAAGGCGTGCAATGTATGTTGCGTCTCTGTCTTCATCAATATGCAAAATATATGCTGCTCATCAAACCGCCCAGAATACTGGGAAGAGAAGCTGCAAATATAATTTTTAAATTTAACTATTTAGCATTTTATTTTGCACATGTCAGAAGGACGTGCAAACTGACAGTTCCACACACGGCTGCAGGATCGTTGCTTGCTCTGCACAGACAGACGATGGACAGATACAGTAGGTCGTGTGTGTGTCAGCATTTTGGACTGACAGAAACAAGACATATTAGAGCTGCATCCTTTTATAATTTTATAGATGGTAAATGGTAAATGGGTTATACTTGTATAGCGCTTTTCTACCTTCAAGGTACTCAAAGCGCTTAGACACTATTTCCACATTCACCCATTCACACACACATTCACACACTGATGGCGGGAGCTGCCATGCAAGGCCCTAACCTCGATCCATCAGGAGCAAGGGTGAAGTGTCTTGCTCAAGGACACAACGGACGTGACAAGGTTGGTAGAAGGTGGGGATTGAACCGGGAACCCTCTGGTTGCTGGCACGGCCACTCTCCCAACTGCGCCACGCCGTCCCCATAGCTGCTAGAGAACTTAAAGGGCTCATTAAAACAAATATTTTCAATTACGTTTGTTTTATTATATTATTAAAATATTTCTTATATTAAAAAAAACTTCTTTAAGTATGCATTTTTAGTGTTTTGAGCAAAGTAAGTGCAGCCTCCCTCCCAAGCACCTTCAGTGGTAAAAAAAAAAAGTGGTTTCAAAGTAGATGCACTGCACGACTGCTTCGAAAATGCCTATAAAAAGTGGTAGATGTCTCCTGCTTCTTTTAAAACTAAACAAAACTCCACAGGTTGGAGTATGATAACATGAATGTGCAGTAAATTAGAGTGTCTCCATGGTGATGCCCCATATAGTACACGCAAAATCCTAATTTAAATAAGGTGGTCTGCACCACTTTACAATTGCACACGCAGTCTTAGTAGATCCCACACAACACGCCCACTGATAGTACACGCTATTTCATAGATTGCACACGCTATTTACCGCGTGGTATTTAGATCTTAGTAAATCAGGCCCTAAGTGTATAAACTAAAATACAAAAATCCACTGCGTCCACCTTATTGTATGTTCCTAAAGGCAGATGATGTGTTGAGATTGTTACCTGGGGAGATGGAGCAGACCTCCAGGCCCCAGCAGGTTCATGAAGTTGTGTCGCAAGTTGAGGTGTGTGACGTCTTGGCTGTAGAACAGATACTCAGGCAGCGCTTCCAGGCTGTAGCAGGATAGGTCTACCAGGCTGACGGTCTGAGACACCACCTCAACACACACAAACATGCAGGCTCAGAATATCATCCTCCAAATGGTAGCTACAGTAGAGAGCCCGTATGCACGGTTTGAGTTACCATCTGAGCTTTGTGAGGGTGCACTACAATTTACGGTCCCCAAGTTCAGACGAAAACTTAAGAAACAAAAATGTTTGCAGCAAATTCCTAAAAACACTACAGTATATATATATATAGTAGTGTAAGGATACATGGGCTACAGGTTCATCTCGTATATATATATATATATATATATATATATATATATATATATATATATATATATATATATATATATATATATATATATATATATTTATATATATATATATATATATATATATATATATATATATATATATATATATATATATATATATATATATATATACATACATAAAGAATTATATATTAAGGCTGCCAAAGTTAACGCGATAATAACGTATTAACTAAACATTTTAATTACGGGAGATTAACGCAAACACTTCCTTTTTGATACTCGGGCCATGCCGTAGCGGGGGAACTTGGCTGCAGTTCACTTGCTACTGATGAGCCACAAGCAAGCAGAAATGGACCAAATAAAGCCTACCTTATGGAAATAATAGGTTCAAAGCCATGGCAAGTTGTTCTCCCAACAACAAAGGACTATTTTTCACTGTGAGAAGAGGCAACATCCCTGCAGCAAACGCCTGATGCGTGTGTCGTTCAGAGGTGGGTGGTGCTTCACTTCCATGTTCAGATTACAATTAAGGTGCAGTGATACAATAATAATAATGATAATGGATTAGATTTACATAGCGCTTTTCTATCGACTAGACACTCAGACAAATGTTAAAAGTAAATATAAATGTTGAATATAAATATAAATGTTAACTATACACTGTTATATTTACATGTTAGATATAAATGTAAAAATAACTGTTACATTATAATGTTAGACATAAATGTTAAATATAAAGGTTAAATATAACTGGTAGATCTACAGTATATCTGAAATATAACTGTTAAATATAAGTGTTAAATCTAAATCAAAATGTTAAATGTAACTGTTAGACCTGTATGTGAAATATAAGTGTTGAAAGTAAATCTAAATGTTAAATATAATTCTAAATGTTAGCTATAAATAATACATCTAAAAGTTAAATCTAAATGTTATATCTACAACAAATGTAGATAAACGTGATAAAGCAATTTACTCTTGGGGATCAATAAGGTTGGTTTAAATCTAAGTATCCCTGTGGGACGAAATAGTAGGGGACAACAGGGTTTGTTGTCACACTTTGCTCCTCATCAAAACAACTTTTGTTAATCATGACAGCCCTAATTATCAGTTATCAAAAACATTACAAAGTGAGTTTGACTACCATAGAACTGAGGGGCTCAATATTAATTCATAGTTTGAAAGTTTGTTAGCAGCCACTCAAAAATGAAGAAAGTGGAATTAGACAAGGGGTTCATTTATTAACCTGCAGTATTAGAAACTCCTCAGTATGACGTAGCGAAGTAGCGTAAATACAGTAACTTGCATAACCAGGAACCACATCCACCAAAAGTCTTCAGTCTTGTCCCTGTGTCTCCTTAGAAACATCTCTGTCTAAATAGAGAGCACTCTAACCCAGTAATAGTCCATACAACCGTGGCAGAGAAAGACTGTAGAGACAATGCACTTAGAGTAAATCTGCAGCTAATTGGATTCCTTTTTGTTCGGTTGGCTTGCTTCTTTCATGGCTAATCATAGGCCGTGTCCACCTCATTTGACACTCTCAAATGTCTGGCTTCAGTGAGAAGAGCCCAAAAATCATTGAACTATTTAAAGCAAGCTTAGCATAAATGACTGAAGACACACAAATTAATAAAGTACTTCTGATCTGATCTGATCTGAAAAGAAGGAATATATTGGTCATAGATGATGTTTGTCATATTTGCTCAAAAGGCTTTGATATACATAGCAGACATGTGATGCAGATGCTCTCACTGTTTTATAATCCTTACACTAATGATCAATGACTTATGGACTATTACACGGAGTAACCCCCAAGCCAATGCAAGGGCGTGTTGCTTGATGTTATGTTTTTTAACCATCCATTAGGGGTGTGGGAAAAAATCGATTCGAACTCAAATCTCTTTTTTTATTTTTTCATTTTTTTTAAAATGTCCTGCCCAGCTTCTCGGGCAAATCATATAGCAGATGTATATGCCCATATTGGCTGTTCAGATTTACTTTACAAAAGAGAAGTGTAGGATACTTCTCTTGTTGCCTTATTTGTATTTTGACTTTATTAAATGTACTTATATTATCATTTGGTGCAGCCGGGCCGGAGCAGGAGGGGATAGAAAGAGAAAAAAAGGAAGACAGAGGGGGGAATTGTGGGGACAAGAGGGGGATTAGACAGAGAGACAAAAACAACAACAGCAAACACAACAACAACAACAACAATAGAGCAACATCAGCAAATACGACATGTACAAATATGATGGTAAAAGTAATAGCAAATAAGCAGTTAGCAAAAATAAAAAATAATACAGAAATGACAATGAGCATTATTACCCTAAAAATGGAGCAATATGAATACCAATACAAATAGTGCTATTGATAATAAACAATACCAATACTTTACCTTTATTATCAACAATACATATACGTAATGATAACTTGAGATACGAAAGAATGCAGCAAAATGGAAGCAACCTACATTAACCTTGTAGATTGTTATAGTACTTAGGCCAAGCTTTGTCAGTGCGCCATGTGCTATACCCAGTTCACCCCAAGGCAACAACGTCAATATATGTTTGATGAAACGTGATTATGTGCATGAGTGTATGTGTGCATATGTACTTGTATATGTACAGTATGTGTATATGTGTGCTTATACAGTGAATGTATATGTACAGTATGTGTATATGTGTGTTTGTACAGTGAATGTATATGTACAGTATGTGTATATGTATGTTTTTACAGTATGTGTATACAGTATGTTTGTATAATGAATGTGCGTGTGGATGTACGAACTTTGAGTGTGTAAATATGTACTGTATTTGTATATGTATGTGGGAGCGTAGGTACCTACACTACCGTTCAAAAGTTTGGGGTCACATTGAAATGTCCTTATTTTTGAAGGAAAAGCACTGTACTTTTCAATGAAGATAACTTTAAACTAGTCTTAACTTTAAAGAAATACACTCTATACATTGCTAATGTGGTAAATTACTATTCTAGCTGCAAATGTTTGGTTTTTGGTGCAATATCTACATAGGTGTATAGAGGCCCATTTCCAGCAACTATCACTCCAGTGTTCTAATGGTACAATGTGTTTGCTCATTGGCTCAGAAAGCTAATTGATAATTAGAAAGCCCTTGTGAAATCATGTTCACACATCTGAAAACAGTTTAGCTCGTTAAAGAAGCTACAAAACTGACCTTCCTTTGAGCAGATTGAGTTTCTGGAGCATCACATTTGTGGGGTCAATTAAACGCTCAAAATGGCCAGAAAAAGAGAACTTTCATCTGAAACTCGACAGTCTATTCTTGTTCTTAGAAATGAAGGCTATTCCACAAAATTGTTTGGGTGACCCCAAACTTTTGAACGGTAGTGTATGTATGTGTGTATGTATGTATGTGAGTATATGTGAATTTGCATGTACAATACATTTGACTCCCAGTGTGTGCGGGAGCCAGAGTACGGCCCCAGCCTCCCCGAGAGCCCATCCCACAAACAGTAGGTGCGGTGCCCAGGGAACCAGGGACCACCGCCCCCACGCAGCCAAGCCGGACAGCGACAGGAACCCCAGAGCCTGGCCCATCGCGCCGCCCACAAGGGCCAGCAGCAGGTCGCAGACAGACGCACCCGGCAGAGGACAAGGCACGAGAAAAGCAGGGGGCAGCCAGACCCCAAGCTAGCGAGAGACCACACCCCACACAGACAGAAAGGCGGGACGCCCCGCCCGAGGGGCCCGGAGACCCCCCGCAACCGGACGGGAAGACCGCCCCCGCCCCACCGGCAACCGGGCCCCCACGAGCCCACCCCCCACCCCCGGAGAGCGCGGCGAGGCCAGCCCACGGCCACCCCACCCAAGCCGGCCGCCACAGGACCACCCAGCACGGGGCCACAGGAACCACCCACCCCACCCGCAGGGACCCCAACGATGGAGATGGAACAACCAGCAACCGCCCCGCCGAGTCCCCCCCCCTGAGGTAGGGGAAAATAAATAAATAAAATAAATAAATAAATAATAATAATAATAATAATAATAATAATAATATTAATAAAATATATTAAAAAAATAAGAATAAATAAATAATTAAATCTATTTAAAAAAAATAAAATAAAATAAAAAGAATTAAAAGAAGATCACAGACATGCTGACACACAAGGTCGCTACCCCAACAACTGGCCGACTCGCAGCACCTCGGAATACCCTGCAGCACCAAGCTACCACAGTAGACGCAGGGACCAGACCCAGCAGGCCCCAACCAAGACGGGCACCCGGAAGGGATGGACGGTGGGATCCAGGAGCTCCAGACACGCAGTCCGGATGCAGTAGCCTGAGGCGCCGACCCCCACCCGACAGGCAGGCCCAGAACGTACCCCCAGAAATATACATACATATATATATACATACACATACACATACACATGTACACATACAGACACATACATACACATGCATACACATACACATACATACATACATACATACATACATACATACATACATACACACACACACATACACATACATATACACAGTTTGTCAGCCCCGACAACCACCACGTGCGCGCGCTGCCACCAGTCACAACATCAGCCACCCCCCTGCACCAGACCCATCAGCCACGGGCGCCCACACCACAAACAAACGGCAGCAGAAACAGCAGCCACAACACCCCCAGACAGCCAGCACCACCCAATCAAATCAAAGCGATCAAAAAAAAACGCGACCGGCAACCACACGCCACCAGGATCACGGAGACCAGCCAGCGCCAGCCCGCCAGCAAGCCGAAACGCCAACACGCAAACAAGAGACACCAACAACCCCCCCCCCCCCCCCACCAAAAGACCCCACCACCCCAACCCAAACCCGCACAAACACACCACCGCCCAAACAACCGAGACACAGCATCCAGACCAGACACGGGCGCCGCGCCGCCACCACATCAAGTCGCCAACAGAGACCCCACAGCGCAAGGTCGGGCCACACAGGCACGGACCCCACCCAACAGGAAGCGAGACCCGCGCGACGCCACACACAAATAAATAATAAGATTAAACAAAAATAATAATAATAATAATTTTAAAAAAAAAATAATAATAATAAAATAAAATACAAATTAAATTAAATTAAATTAAAAATAACAAATACAAATAAATAAATAAAATAAAATAAAGTAAGTAAATAATAAAAATTATTGGTAAAAAAATAAAATAAAATAAATTTAAAAAAATAAAAATAAAAATAAATAATAATAATAATAATAAATTAATAAAAGCCTGGCAGGCCACCAGAACGCAGTCCCCGGAATCCGCGCCGGCCGACGAGGCAATGAGGGGTGCGCCGAACCCCAACCCCCCCACATGCCTGTGTACAAGGCCCCCAGAGTGTCTACTGTGTAGTTAAAATTAGGAGGTCAGCCATTACAGCCGACCTCCGGTCCCTATTGATGCGTGAGTGAGATATGTATGCTTGTGGGAACTAATAATGCGATTAAAATTGGGGGACATCAAGGTCTTGGTGGGTCCCAACCAAGCCGAGCCCTCCAAATCCTAAGTGTCTAATATGCAGCTAAGATTGAGGGATGGACGAGCAGGGGACAAGACAGGAGGACTGGAGCCCCATAGGAGGCATCCTCAACCCCCCGCCATGCCTCCCCGCAGGACAAACCCCCAAAGTCCTATATTTGTGTGACTGTGTGTGCTATAAGTAGGAGGAGTAGAGGGCCCGGACATCCCCCCCAGTCCATGCGGCCGACAACCAGGAACTACGGCCAGGAAGACGCCCCCCCCTACCCCCCCCTCACGGCCCGTGACCCACCCCCCGCCAAACAAAGCCAGCCCCCGCCTGCCCCAACCCAACCCCGCAGAGCCCATACCAGCAACCAAACGCAGAAAAAATGCACAGCCCCATGCCCAATTCAAACACCGCATCCCGGCCATCCACACAGCAACGTACCCATACGAGTTCTGGCCAGGGGATGGCGCCCCCCAACGGGGGAAGAAGTCAATGCACCCCGTCCGCACGCCAGCCCCCAAACCAGCCGGCAAGCTCAAATCTCTATTCTCACGTTGTATGTATTGATTCTCATTTTTCAAAAATCGATTTTCTTCCCCCGCTCCCAGCAATGTGTATGGGCCTTCTGGGCTACCGTAGGTATTGCGCAATAAGCAGCGTGGCTACCTGGTGGCTAGCTACTAAGGGGAGTGTGGTGTTGTTGTGTTGCCGCTAAAATGCAGGTAGAAGAAAAAGAAACCGAGCAGCCTTAAGAAGAAATACAACCGCCTCCGCGGACTTTGAAAGCAAACGTTTGGAGACACTTTGGATTTTACCGTGGCAAGAAAGGGCTTGACATGACTCATGCAATGTGCAGACTTTGCGACGCAAAAGTTAAGTATTTTGGTAATACTTCAAATCCCTGCGCTCACCACCCAGAGTTATCAGAGGAAAAGGATCATCCACTAACAACACTGGCAGCTGATCAACGCACAACCAGTTCTGAACGGGCAAAGAAGATAACCAGATCCATCGCTTGTTTCATTGCAAAAGACCTGCGACCATACAGCGCAGTGTAGAGAGAAGGCTTCAGGTTCATGATCAAAACTATTAAGCCACGATATGACATCCCATCACGCTCGGCTTTTGCAGACAATGTTGTACCTTCACTTTACAGAGAGACAAAGCTAAAAGTGGGGGAAGCTGTGACTAAAGCTGGCATAGTAGCTCTTACGTGTGATCACTGGACCTCTAGGACCACCAAGTTCTGGCACAGACTGGCAGCTAGCCTAGCCTACCAATTGTATTCTATTGATGTTACAGTCACAGGAGTTGTATTACTGTATTTTATTGTTCTGGTAACTGAGTGAGTAGTAACTAAGTGTCAAATTCAGTCAGATGTTAAAAAGTTTTGTTATAGTTAAAATTTGCGCAAGCATGAATAAATCAGACAACATATTGTTGTCTTGGATTTACATTTGTGTGTTTACATGATTGCAATCAGTTGATAAAACATTGTCCTTTACAATTATAAAAGCTTTTTACAAAAATCTACTACCCTGCTTGCATGTCAGCAGACTGGGGTAGATCCTGCTGAAATCCCATGTATTGAATGAATGAACCAATTGTTTTTTTAACCAACTTTTGCAAATTGTACAGACGTGTGCTTGTCTGTACGCTAAAGTTGTGGACAGAGTTCTCAGCTAAAACTACTTAGAATACCAGTAGAGTGGAAAAACAAGTTGACTTAGTGTTTCAATGTATCAATTAAACCATATCCAACTGTATTAACAATCCACAAAGTATGTGAAAATACAGTCTAAACATCACAAAATGCCACAAATTCAGTCAGCCATTTTGAAGATTCCGCTCCGAATACCCTCGGCTATTTCCGGAGATTGACGTCACAGTAGTAACGCTTCTGCACTCTGACCATATTATCAGATCAGTCATACCTTGGAAATACGCAAAAATTAGACAGACATGTGGAAATAAATGTGCTGTCTATCATTCACAATCCCTAAATAAGACATTTACACATATTTTATTTTTTTTATGCATTTTAAGTTGTAAATAAATAAAAAATCAGCTAACAATGGAGTCTATGAGGGCTCTCTATTTTGCCCACACAACTCTCTAAATCACCATCCAAAACCCACAAACAATACTATATTTACTATTTGAGACCTGAATATTAACCATATATTAGTAATGTTGTTATTATAAGCGCTAACGCGGATAAAGTTCCTCTTTGTAAGACTAAACAACATAAGAATAGTTACCTGCTGCCATCCCACTCTTAAATAAGGCATGGTGATTGTATTTATTTATTATACCATAGCACTTTTATCACAATGATTTTATTGGTTTAGTTTGTAATATATTTTATTGTTTTACAGTGTGCCAGTGTACTGGTGATCATTTGTGGTTTTTAATGTTTTTACGTCTTATGTGATTTGTGTTAGCTTGTTTCGTTCTGCCTTGACGCTGAATTACAAACGTCTGCACAACTATTTTATCTCCGGGTACCATTAAAGACACCTTGAACCTTGAAGTATTTTAGTATTGATAACCGAGAGCTAACTATAGTTTATGCTGCACTGGACTCAAGGAGAGACTTTAATGAAATTATAAAATTAAAATCAAGATAGCAGTAATGCAACATACAGTATATGGATGCAAATTGCAGTGAAACTGTAAAAAAGAAGAAGCTTATGCAGCAGCATTGAGCCAGCAATGTCTAGTTTGCTGCTGCTCTGCTCCCGCATCATCGAATCAAAGTTTTTCTAGATTATTATTAATCATTAACCATGCCTCTCATCTGGATAATAGGAGGGTTTAGCAATGCATCTAGAAGCTGTTCATCAGTGACATTCAGTTCATACGCAGAGATGGAGACAAACACACTACAACAGAAGACAGTGTCAGACTCAGCAGCAACTTTTTTAATCCTTCGTTGTGTAAATTTAAAATACATTTTTCATCTAAACGAGAAGATATGGACATCCTATTAGTCAGCTTCAAAGTGAGAGCAGACATAGTACAGTAAGCTATCATTTTATTGTGTTTTAGTTTGTATTTCTTGGTTAGCACTTAGCAATACTGCTACATGATGCTTAGTGTTTCACTAAAGCTGGATCTGTTTATATTCGGGATCAAAAATATAAGGTTCTGAACCATCATTTGTCTCAAAGTAGTCGTTATTGACTCCCACAAAGTGTGCATGATTAGCATTGTTGTTGGTAGGGAAGGGATCTGTGATTCCTACCTCTACGTCACACGACCACGTGTCTAACTCATTATCTCTCAAAATGGCACGGGAATCTCTGTGAGATTGATACTATTTTGATCTATTTACTCGCAAACTTTGTAAGTCTTTTGGTGTCACACAAAAGATATATATGATAATAGCTTCAATATAGAGGCAACTTGTGTTTCCACTCTACTGGTACTTTAAGTTACACTGGGTGTTTTGCAGAGCAGTCACTCCAAACCACTGTGCCGCAGAATATTAGTCAGTCCCGCTAAGATCTGCAGGCTTTATTTGTGATTGTTACAACCTAAATTGCCTGAATTTGCAGAAATTTTCTCCAAAAGTTGCGGCATAAGTTGTATTGTTTTGTGGCTTTTTTTTTTTTTCAAAAACATCGAATCAACTTGTGATTTTAAAGTTAAAGTTAAAGTACCACTGATAGTCACACACACACTAGGTGTGGTGAAATTGCCCTCTGCATTTCACCCATCCCCTTGTTCCACCCCCTAGAAGATGACGTGAGCAGGGGAGCAGCAGCGGTAGCCGCGCTCGGGAATAATTTTTGGTGATTTAACCCCCAATTCCAACCCTTGATGCTGAGTGCCAAGCATGGAGGTAATGGGTCTCATTTTATAGTCTTTGGTATGTCTCGGCCGGGGCAGACACTCTAACCACAAGGCCACTGAGGAGGTTATATTTGATATGTTATATAATTATATATTATATTTTCTGAATTTGTTATCAATGTTTTAAGAGTTCCTTGTTACCTCAATCTCAAAAAGCACAGGATTTGGGATGTAACAGTATCAAATCTCACGGCAACATTATCACGGTATTAAGGCCACGGTACGGTATTATTGTGGCATATGTCCAAAAAAAAAGGCTTAAAATGTTGTATTGTGTAAAATGAAGTGGCAGGAATAATAATAATAATAATAATAATAATAATAATAATAATAATAATAATAATGATAAAATGTTCCAATCATATTTATTACTACAAACATACATTTTTTTAGGGGAAAGAATTATGCAAGGACATCCACTGTTTCAAGCAAATATAAACCAAAAAACTTACAGTTGAGTGTTTTTAAAGGGGAACTGCACTTTTTGGGGAATTTTGCCTAACATTCACAATCATTATGAGAGACAAAAACACATACGTATTTTTATTTTATTTTAAAGACAATAAAAAACACTTGGAAGATTGTAGCCTACAAAGCCCTCTAAGACAACTTAAAAACCTTCCAGCAACTTTTTATAAACACACTGCGAGTATATAGATAATGTAATAACAAACGCATTCATAACTATATGTAATATGTTCAATATTTACCATATTTTGATCATTTTAATATTTTCCCGGGACTGACTTCTTTAGCGCATTGATTTCCATTTCCATAGCAGCGCACATCCGACTTATGGCATCATATGTTTGTTCCTACTTCCGGATTCAAACAGGAGTGTTTTCTAATCACCAGACTTGGTAATAAAGTTAAAGTACCAATGATTGTCACACACACACTAGGTGTAGCGAAATTATTTTCTGCATTTGACCCATCACCCTTGATCACCCCCTGGGAGGTGAGGGGAGCAGTGAGCAGCAGCAATGGCCACGCCAGGGAATCATTTTTGGTGATTTAACCCCCAATTTCAATGACTCGGCTGGGGTTTGAACTCAGAGAACGAAGACGACTTATTTTGGACAAATGAGGATTCACAACCGTATCTTTTTGAAACTGAATGAACGGAGGATGAACTACTATTTATTGAAGCCAGCACAGAGAGAGGGTGAAACATTGGAGCAGACAGAAGCCGAGAGAGTGAGGCCGGCCTGACACGAAGCTGCAAATGTTGAATATGGAGACAAGCTATTTGGACATGAATGGCGTGCTAGCTGGACCAAACAGACAACTGTCCATCGAGTGAGCCACACTTTAAAATCGATCATGGGTGTTATTACAACTACAGTACATACGCTGTCTGGCTAGCTGTGTACAAACAAAACATGAAATGTGGGCTCATACGTAATTTATGAGATTATCATCACACTCAAACATGTCATGTAAATGCTGCCTCTTTGTTAAGTTGGTATTTTGAATTCAAATATGTCCTTAATTCTCTTACCATGAAAATAAATATATATTTTGTTGATCTATCCATGCCAGCGACCTACAGCAGAAAGTATAATGAACCTGTTTCTCCACCTATTTAAATTCAAACAAACAGTAATAAATAATGGCATACTAGGTGGTGTGTGGTGAGATTTTTCTAATGTAAACTATGTATTGCACAAAGATATACATAGTATGTATGCTGTATATACAGACTGTAGCTGTGGTGGGAACAAACAGCAAGGCAAACAAGATGGGTGAAAAACACACATTATTTGTCTCCTGCTTACTTTGGATGCCTGCCGATGCCATCGCTGGTAGTCAGTCAGTGTGTCAAAGTTGACAAAGTAGGTCTGAGCCTGCGATCCTGCAGAGCTGAACATCAGACAGTGTTGTCTCCTCTTCACCTCCTCCACCTCCACACAAACACACCATGAGGAATACATGTTAATTCATACGGTTGTAGTTGGCAGTGGTGTTCAAATGCACTGTATCATACTGAGCGATGATATCATAACTGCCTTATTGGGTTTCAAACCGTAAATAGGCCCAAATATTAGAAACACCTCTGTATGATTCAGTACTCAATAATTGGGTGCTATTAGATTGTACAGATGTGCTTTCAGCCTGCCCTGGATTCTGACCTCTCACCTTTCCCCCCACCAGAGGCAGGATGTGCATCTTGCCCGTTAGGCTGTCTTTAACAGAGGCCACGATGAGACATGTTCCGCAGAGAATGACCTGCCGCTCAGCCCACTTGTGCAGCTGCGTCTTGCCCTTCCTGACGCTGAACACGCCCTTCAGTAGGGTGCGCTCCAGCTGGTCGGCATTTAAGGGTCGCTCTGGAGGACAGAGACACAGAGAGAGAGTCCTGACTGTGAGGGTTAGTGCAGAACCACAAACATCGCACTAATGGACAGGAAGCCTCACCTCCGTCTGCTGTGATTAATAACTGCAGATCTTTCACAGCAACTGTTCTAAAGCTCAGTGAAGTCACAGGTCAGTCAGATAGCATCTACAAATAAGTTCCCTTCCTGTGGCCACACTTACTATTATGTTGTTATATGCCAATTTTTTAATCTGCTTGGTCTTATGTCAAAAGAGGGATGCTTATGGAACATCTCCACCAATACTCCAGTTTTGCACTTGGCCCCATAACCATCAGGACCTTTTAAAGAAATGATACAGGTCATACTTAAATCACGGTCATGCTGCAGCTTAAAGTTAAAGTACCAATGATTGTCACACACACACTAGGTGTGGTGAAATTGTTCCTCTGAATTTGACCCATCCCCTTGTTCACTTCCTGGGAGGTGAGAGGAGCAGTGAGCAGCAGCGGTGGCCGCGCCCGGGAGTAATATTTGGTGATTTAACCCCCAATTCCAACCCTTGATGCTGAGTGCCAAGCAGGGAGGTAATGGGTCCCATTTTTATAGTCTTTGGTATGACTCTGCCGGGGTTTGAACTCACGACCTACCGATCTCAGGCCGGACACTCTAACCACAAGGCCACTGTGCAAGCTTAGCAGCACTTGCAAGATTTGTTTGTGCAAGTCAACAATTCTGCTACGTTTAAAGACAGAAAGACGTTTTGCTTTTGCCGTCAAGAAGTCATGACAGTGTGGATGCATACCGCTTTCTCTGGAAAACTCCCATATTTTGCCCTCCTGTTCCCATATTTGTGGTACAGTATACTGTCATTAGGGTTGTACGGTATACCGGTACTAATAGAGTACCGCCATACTAATTAATTGCAATCGGTACTATACTATTTTTTTAAAATACCGGTACCGTTCTTTCATCTGAATGCCGCTATGCGGCACTGACTGCAGAGCCGAGGTGCATGATGTTGAGTGTGTCAAAACGTACACACAAGGTGCATACAAGCAATAACATCTTGGACAGGAAGAATGGCAAAAAACGGAAATTCTACAAGTTAATAAAGAGGGTGGTGAAGCGCAACATGGAGACATTTGGGCTTCAAAACTAACAATAAAGGTGACGCTTTAAACAGGGAGGCATCGCTCAGCAAGTGTTGCTTTAAAACACGCCCCGCCAAATGTGGCGATTAGTATTACCACCTTTGTTTCAAACTTAGGTAAACATTTCAATAATAAGCATTCAGATCTGCACAAGGAGTTATAAAGAGTGACAGGTATTAATGTACGGTAGTTGTTACACATGTCCTGCTGTTCGGCTGCGGTGCAGACCGTAGTCAAGGAGCACAGGGCAGACGTTCCCTCCAGGGTCAATGTTTTTGCCGGGGGTAACACCCTTCACTTTATCCCGAAATGGGCCTGCTTAGCTCCGCTTTCAGCTTAGAAAGACTAGTCCGCCAATTCGTGCCAATCTGGTTGCTTTATTATTAGTTTTGCAGGACACAACCGGACCTGTTCACCACTCTACTGCGCAGTGCTTGCACTCCCTCTCGCTCTCTTTACTCACCCACTCACTCACTGTTGTCACTCAGCCAACACGTTGCCATTCTCACAAACACACACATGCTACTCTCATAAGTTAACCAGCTTCCCTGTTGTGCACACGTAACATGTAGATACGTAGACACGCACACAGCTGCTTGGCTTGATGCCAAATAAGACCGCCCATCTAATGTTAACTAATGCAAGTGAAATGACTGAATTTTGTAACAAATTGCTACAATTTGTGTTTTATCTTGAACAAATGTGTGCTTTACCTGCTACATGTCTTATCTGTGTACATGTATCTATAGTTCTGTTTTTAGTATTTACTAATAATTGTATTTTTCTTAAAGCACAGACCAGGATTGGCAACTATAAATCATAAATAATTTAATACAATGTCAAGTGGAATTATTCGTGTTATATCATGTTTAGAGGACTCTGTGGTAAAAAAAAAAAAACATACTTAGAAGGTCCTAAACAGTTTTGTTATGCTCTAGGAAAATATTTGATTTATTATCATCATCTACTAGGTGGAAATGTCTTCATTGCTGTCATGTCCAGTACCAATTAAACAGGATAAACAAGGGTCGACTGTAACCATAATACCACCAACGCAATATAATTTTCATGAGAGATCATGAAAACATAGTCAGTTTTTTGACACAACATGACTCATGTCCTCAATCTTATATTGTCGTATCAGATTACTGAAATAATATTTTTTTGTTCCATTACATCATTCATCATTGCATCATTTATTCTTCTTAGTTTTTCTTTTTTTTATTTATACAGATGGAATGGAAAAAATACTTGTTGTGGTATAATATAGAGTCGTATGGAGTTAAACAAAGTTATGTGGCATATGAAACATCAATAGGGTATGTATGGTATAGCGATACACAAAAACACGGCATCAGAAACTTGTCCTATGTTTCCTTGCTTGAGTGCATGTCCTTAAATTGTTGACATCGTGTTCTCTGGACCAAAGAGGAAAAGAACCATCCGGACTGTTATAAACGCAAAGTTGAAAAGCCAGCATCTGTGAAGGTATGGGGGTGTATTAGTGCCTAAGGCATGGGTAACTTACACATCTGTGAAGGCACCATTAATGCTGAAAGGTATATACAGGTTTTGAAGCAACACATGCTGCCATCCAAGCAACGTCTTTTTCATGGACGCCCCTGCTTATTTCAGCAAGACACTGCCAAACCACATTCTGCACGTGTTACAACAGCGTGGCTTTGTAGTAAAAGAGTGTGTGTACTAGACTGGCCTGCCTGTAGTCCAGACCTGTCTCCCATTGAAAATGTGTGGCGCATAATGAAGCATAAAATACCACAATGGAGACCCCGGACTGTTGAACAACTTAAGCTGTACATCAAACAAGAATGGCAAAGAATTTCACCTGAAAAGCTTCAAAAATGTGTCTCCTCAGTTCCCAAACGTTTACTGAGTGTTGTTAAAAGGAAAGGTCATGTAATACAGTGGTAAAAATGCCCCTGTGCCATCTTTTTTGCAATGTGTTGCTGCCATTGAATTGTACGTTAATGGTTATTTGCACAAACAAATAAGTTTCTCAGTTCGAACATTAAATATCTTGTCTTTGCAGTCTATTCAATTAAATAGAAGTTGAAAATGATTTGCAAATCATTGTATTCTGTTTTTATTTACGAATTACACAACATGCCAACTTCACTGGTTTTGGGTTTTGTAATTTGTACTGTATTGATATAGATTTGCACAATTGACGTGCACATTCCTATCAACCCTTAAACACCTTTGGAAAAAAACAGACCAAAAATCCAGCTTTTATAAAAGAGTGAAGTCACACAAAAACTAAGCAAATGAAAACACAACCTCCTTGGTGGAGTGAAGAAATACTTTGTTTCCTTGCTGCTAACTATGAGTGAGGTATCATCATAACAGGGTGGTATATGTATTAGACCAATACCGGCATGATGTCATCTACATTTTTTTGGTTTTCCTCTCAGTTTATTTTAACAGATATCTGTGTATATGTTGTTGTGTTGTTCAAATATATTGTTCATATTCAAAGACATCCAACATACAGTATACGTTTTTGCTGTTTATCTATTTTGCACTACTGCATTAACTTTATTAAAGTTAAAGTACCACTGTTAGTCACACACACACACTAGGTGTGTTAAAATTACTTTCTGCATTTGCCCCATGTTGACACCTTGTTCCACCCCCTGGGAGGTAAGGGGAGCAGTGAGCAGCATCAGTAGCCGCCCTCTGGAATTATTTTGGTGATTTAACCCCCAATTTCAACCCTTGGCGCTGAGTGCCAAGCAGGGAAGTAATGGGTCCCATTTTTATAGTCTTTGGTATGACTTGGCCGGGGTTTGAACTCACGACCTACCGATCTCAGGGCGGACACTCTAACCACAAGGCCACTGAGCAGTTTTGCTCAAACTTACTCAAACGGTTGATGTCGTCCGCTTTTATGTGACAAAAAAAAGAATTAGGGGGGATTTTACTACTTTGCTGACATTGTTACATTGTTTTAATATTGTTCACAAAATAGTGTGTCAATGACAATATTTTTTTTAACTCAAAAACCATGTCCTGTGTTTTATTCTAAATAAAATTATGAAAATGAAAATAAATAAAAATGTGTATTTTTTAAAGAAAATGCCTGTGAACGGGTAGCGCACCGGCCAGGTACTGTTTATTAACATATTATGGGACTCAAAGGCACGTATCAGCAAATTTAGCTAGAAGAGCTAACATGCTAATGTTGGCATACTAATGTTAGGATGCTAGCACTTAGCATGTGTCAACTTCCAAGTTATATGACTGAGGTGTCCGGCTGCAAAATTAGCTAAAAAGTTAGCATCATTCATCCAGTCCACATTAACACTTGATGTAGTTAAAGTTAAATTCCCAACGATTGTCACACACACACTAGGTGTGGAGAAATGTGTCTGTGCATTTGACCTGGGAGGTGAGGGGAGCAGTGGGCAGCAGCATGCGCCGCGCTCGGGAATCATTTGGTGATTTAACCCACAATTCCAACCATTGATGCTGAGTGCCAAGCAGGGAGGTAATAGGTCACATGTTTATAGTCTTTGGTATGACTCGGCCAGGGATTGAACTCACAACCTTCCAGTCTCAGGGCGGACACTCTAACCACAAGGCCACTGAGCTGGGTAAGCTACATCTGCACATATGTACCACCAAACATTCATTAACATTCATACATTAGTGTGAGTGGCACTGGGAGCAAGGTGGGTGAAGTGTCTTGCCCAAGGACACAACAGCAGTGACTAGGATAGTGGACGCTGGCAACCACAACCACCATCTGAGATACGCCTAATCAACGAATTAAAGGTAAGATCACAAAATCTTTTAATGACGTTGATAAATATTTATGTAATCTTGGAAGTATCTGTATTGGTGACACAGGCCCCGTATGCATGGTATCGGATCAATACCATATTTTGCAGTACAGCCCACCTCTATCAAGTACAGGTTTCAATCTGCTGCTCCTTCACTTTCACTCATCCAGGACATCCAACTAAAAAGAAAGTCTGTTTTTTATGTTCGCCAGCAAAAGTGATTATGAACTGACTGGCAAGCAGCACATCCACTGCTCTGCCTCTTCCTTACACACTTAAAGTTCTTCTGGAATATCACAGATAATAATCTTTTTTGATAGTTTCCATGATACACCAGACACATGAACGAGTGCTGTGATACACCTCACATCTGCCTACTGTCTCTATTACCATCGCTCAGTGGAGTGTGTTTGAACAAACTGCATTACTGCATCACACACACAACAACCCTCCAGAGAGGCTAAACACATCTTGGAGAAAGGAGGAAGCTCGCACGGGCCATCTTATCTCCACACTAAAAAAGAAATTGTCTATAGGACCAGGATCCAAAAGAGCTTTCATCCAAAGGTCGTCATCTGTAATTAGCTGAATGTGTTTGCTGGGTGAAGGCACTAGAATCTCTCTGTACTGTAGCAGTGGTTCTCACATTTATTTCACCAAGTACCACCTCAGAAAACACTCTACTCTCCAAGTACCACCATAATGACCAACCAGGGTTGTCTCGATACCAATATTTTGGTACCGGTACCAAAATGTATTTCGATACTTTTCAATACTTTTCTAAATAAAGGGTACCACAAAAAATGGAATTATTGGCTTAATTTTAACAAAAAATCTTAGGGTTAATTAAACATTTGTTTCTTATTGCAATCGAACAACAATTGTGTCCTTAAATAAAATATTGAACATACTAGACAACTTGTCTTTTAGTAGAAAGTAAACATACAAAGGCTCCTAATTTAGTCTGCTGACGTATGCAGTAACATATTGTGGCAGTCCCCATTCTATTATTTTGTCAGAAATATAAAGGACAAGCTGCAAAAATGTATTATTAATCTACTAGTTCATTTGCTGTTAATATCTGCTTATTTTCCGTTTCAACATGTTCTGTCTACACTTCTGTTAAAATGTAATAATCACTTATTATTCTGTTGTTTGGATGCTTTACATTAGTTTTGGATGATACCACAAATTTAGGTATCGATCCGATACCAAGTAGTTACATTGGTCATAATTTAAGTTCTCATGTGTCCAGGGACGTATTTCCTAAGTTTATGAATATGATATGAATTTAAAAAATATATTTTGTGACAATAAAAAATATTGATGTTATCATAGTAGTATCGACTAGATACGCTCTTGTACTTGGTATCATTACAGTAGATGTCAGGTGTAGATCCACCCATGGCATTTGTTTACATTGTGATGCCTGTGAGCTATTGTATCTTCCCACGGTGTGTAGTGAAACCTGTTTAGCTATTCCTGCAGGGATGATACTTGTAAAAAACTCACTTTATTTGTCGCCATGGAGGCGAGGATTAGTGATTTAGAAGAAGGTAAAACACTGCCGATTGTGGATGGACATTAGCCGCTAACTACCTAGCCATGTTATAAAGCACCTCTTCCTGTGGGCGTTTCAGTGTTAGAGCTTCACCTGTATCGTTAGGTTTTAAGCCAAAATGCGTCCGTTGTCCCTTTTCTGTCTACACACTGTGTCTGCTTGTAAGTATTCCGTGATTGTGCACTGCCGAACATGCTCCTCTGCTCGTAAAACCAGCAATGCCACGACGTGACGACGACGCGCCGTCATGCCTGAAAAAAGAAAAATTATGGCGAACCAGTACTTAGTACCGTATAGTACCATTTTTGATTCATTAGTACCGGTATACCGTACAACCCTATGACCAACATTAAAATAAAGTAGCGTAGTAGGCCCAAGTATTCATTAAAAACAAGGTAGAGGTATTATTTAACAAGTATATTCAATATTTTTGGCCACTAACATTACACAAAGTTTGAACAGTAACACTGTGTTTGAATATAGCATCACTTCTGAGTCATAGAAACGACTTCCATTGAAGGCTGTCAAACCTTTTGATAACTGCTGGAGTGATGTCATTACAATATTTAAGTGATTATTTGGCGTACCACTAGATGGAGCCCGCGTACCGTACCACAGTTGGAGAATCACTGGTCTAGGAACAAATCACATGTTGATGCAGATCTGGATAAATGTGCTTACTTTCTCAGTCAAGGATACATAATACCATGCAACTACTGCATATGTTGTACTGTATTAGTAATGTTATAATGGTAATGTTTTGAGACTTGGCATGCAGTGTAACAAAGTATTTGTTTGTTATTAGCAGACACGATTGTGGCAACCGCTCCCTCCAGTAGCTGATCATAAACGTGCTCTGCAGGTGTTTGCTTGTTTCTGCTTTGCTAGATTGAATTGCCTCATGAATAAAATTACACTAATTATATTCTGCTAAACTTTTATTTAGCGGTGAGTCAACATGTCCTTTTCCGTGTCCATTCAAAAGCCAACAGAGATAAGTGCTAATTTAGCATCAATTCTAATGCCAACATTGTGACAGATTCACAGCCGTGTTTCTAAAACTATCATACTATTTAAGTTCATATTGTAGCTTAACCTTTTCCTTAAATATATATTGTCTAAAGAACATTTGTTTTATGAATAGTTTATGCTTAATATTGTGTTTTATTTACTTTTTCAATTAATGCCGAAGCAGTTTTAAATTGGCTTCACTGCAGTAGGAGATATTGAACAAGTTTCTGTCTCCTTGGATCTAATAACGTATTTTTTTACATATTTATATAAACTTTGGACAATTTCTGGAATATAAACACATACCTATTGAATTGAACTCTAGTTTTCAATGTAGTCTTTTTTGTCTTTGGTTCATACATAATTCCATCCATCCATTTTCTACCGCGCGGGGTGCATATTATTTACAGTAAATGCAAAGTTTTACATAACTTGTAAAATTATCATATATTAATATCTATTTGTTAATTGTACCAAGCCTTGCCATGGTGAATGATTTTCCATTTAGTAGCAATTATTAATTATAAACTGAATATGTTCATAGCTCGAGCATAAACAAACTGTTTACAAATTTGTAAATAGGGTTTTGAAGAAAGCCTACACCAGCTGGCTTTGAGAAAGAGGTGGGGTCCACCCTGGATTGGTCACCAGTTTTTTTTTTTGCCTTAAAAAATACAATCATGTGTGCTTACGGACTGTATCCCTGCAGACTGTATTGATCTATATTGATATATAATGTAGGAACCAGAAATATTAATAACAGAAATAAACAACCCATTTGTGCGAATGAGTGTAAATGGGGGATAAATTAATAAATGATAAATGGGTTATACTTGTATAGCGCTTTTCTACCTTCAAGGTACTCAAAGTGCTTTGACAGTATTTCCACATTCACCCATTCACACACACATTCACACATTGATGGCGGGAGCTGCCATGCAAGGCGCTAACCAGCAGCCATCAGGAGCAAGGGTGAAGTGTCTTGCCCAAGGACACAACGGACGTGACTAGGATGGTAGAAGGTGGGGATTGAACCCCAGTAACCAGCAACACTCCGATTGGAGGCTTGTGTTTTTTATGTTGATTTAATTTTAAAAAATGAAAATAAAAATAAAATATATATATATATTTTTTTAATTATTTCTTGTGCGGCCCGGAACTAATCGATCCACGGACCGGTGGTTGGGTACAGTGTGTATAATTAAGCCAGGGCTCTTCAACTGGTGGCCCGGGACCAAATCCAGCCCAAAAATGACACCATACTGGCCTCCAAGTCCAGTTCAAAACTTCCATCCATCCATCCATCCATCTTCTTCGGCTTATCCGAGGTCGAGTCCCGGGGGCAGCAGCCTAAGTAGAGAAGCCCAGACTTCCGTCTCCCCAGCCATTTCGTTCAGCTCCTCCCGGGGGATTCCGAGGCGTTCCCAGGCCAGCCGAGACATAGTTTTCCCAACGTGTCCTGGGTCTTCCCCGTGGCCTCCTACCGGTCGGACGTGCCCGAAACACCTCCCTAGGGAGGCGCTCGGGTGGCATCCTGAAAAGATGCCCGAACCACCTCATCTGGCTCCTCTCGATGTGGAGGAATACAAATGTTTGCAGCAAATTCCTAAAAACACTATAGAGCGTCTGTTATAAAAAGGAAGTTGGACCACTGTAAACACATTGGCAGATCCTTGCATTGACACTTTAACCTTATTAGCAAACATAAAGCACTGGGGTCCAAAGTTGTGATTTACATAACTGAGGCGTTCCTCAAAGCACCTCTTTAAGTCCTATCCTTTTTGCCGGTTACAATATTTAATTGTAATGTGATTTATGTAACTAAGGTGTTGCTGTAGCTTGTTTACTTCAGATGCAGTCAATAGTCATTTGTTCAACTTTTTTCGCCGTACACTCAAAGTGGCTGACAATGACGCCATATTTTTTACAACGTGATCATGCCATCAACCCCAAATTTGTGCCCGTTTACATCGCGGTGTGGTGGCCGGTCGCCTGGGGTGTAGGAATAGCTAACGAGCTAAATCTGTTATGCCAGCTCACCATAGCTTGTAGGTCGTTTAGGGCTGCTACAAACTGTGCTAGTTAGCTCAATAAAGCAAGCGTGTCAACGGCATCAAAAGTTACAAAGTTACTCTGCTCTAACCGGCAGACACGTCCCTCTAGCAGGGACAACTTGTCTTCGGAGCGTGGGGCTTTAGACCAGGGCTAGCTTAGCAGCTAGCTAGCTGAGTATGGAGCTAAATCAGGGTCAAAAGTTTTGTACTTGGAAAAAAATTACTTTGAAACCGAAAGTTCATGTTTTGATGTTACATTTATAAAAAAAAAATACATTAGTGTATTCCAAATAAAAAGAAGTGAACACATTTTTTTAGGACGACTATAACTTTGATCCACAATTAAAAAATAAATTTTGAAAACATTTTTTAATTAAATTTTTCACTTTTATATATTATGACATTTGCATGTGATTTTTCCAAATGTTTTTCTTTATTTTTTCAGCTTCAAATAGTTTTTTTTTCAAATTAAAATTTTTTTTTTTCAGTTTCAGACTTTTGACTAATTTTTTACGTGCGAGGGACGAGGCTTCATGACAGACCAATCAGCAAAAGGATAATAATGTTGCCTTCAAGGAACTTTGGAACTAATTCAGTTCAAGCCAACACTTTATATAAACAACACCATGTGAAGGCTGTTTTAAACAGCAGTGAAAACAAATTACAGCGACTAATTATGCCAGATTATGCATTTTAACAGCAAAATGTGTGAACATCAGGTTAGTATCTAGAAAGTTATGGTGGACTAAATGTGCTGACACTTCATTGCGCCTGTCATTAGATGGAGATGTCGACCGGTTCAAGATAGCGGCCCCACGACTCGTCAGCTCCAATAGACAGTCGTGGAGCGGTCGATGCAGTTCTGCAACTCGTTCTGTTAAAAACAGCCTTCACTTCTCACTGGTATCATTTCTTTCACTGACACTCGCATCCTGTAGTTTATATGAAGTGTTGGCTTGAACTGAATAAGTTCCTAAGTTCCCTGGAGGCACCGTGACAGGGGACTCTTTCTGATTGGTTTGTCATTAAGCTGCGCCCCTCGCCCGTGATCCACAGGAAAAAAAGATCAAAATTAGGGCTACAACAACTAATCGATTAAATCGATTAAAATCGATTATAAAACACATACACATACACACATATACACATACATTCACTGTACAAGCACACATATACACACACTGCACATATACAAGTACAAATGCACACATACGCTCATGCACATAATCACGTTTCATCAAACATATATTAACGTTGTTGCCCTAGGGTAAACTGGGTATAACACATGGCACACTGACAAAGCTTAACCTATTGTTACTATAACAATCTACAAGGTTAATGTAGGTTGCTTCTCTTTCTTCCCCTCCATTTTTCTGCATTCTTTCGTATCTCAAGTTATCATTACGTATATGTATTGTTGCATTTGAACAATTGTATTGTTGATAATAAAGGTAAAGTGTTGGTATTGTTTATTATTAATAGCACTATTTCTGTTGGTATTCATATTGCTCCATTTTTAGTGTAATAATGCTCATTATCATTTCTGTATTATTTTTTATTTTCGCTAACTGCTTATTTGCTATTACTTTTACCATCATATTTTTACATGTCCTATTTGCTGATGTTGCTTTGTTGTTGTTGTTGTTGTTGTTGTTGTTGTGTTTGCTGTTGTTGTTTTTGTCTCTCTGTCTAATCCCCCTCTTGTCCCCACAATTCCTCCCTCTGTCTTCCTTTTTTTCTCTTTCTATCCCCTCCTGCTCCGGCCCGGCTGCACCAAATGATAATATAAATACATTTAATAAAGTCAAAATACAAACAAGGCAACAAGAGAAGTATCCTACACTTCTCTTTTGTAAAGTAAATCTGAACAGCCGATATGGGCATCTACATCAAAAACTGAAACAGTAAAAAAACTAAATTTGAATCTGAAACAAAAAAGCTCAAATATCAAAATGTATGAAAGTGAAAAATGGGAAAAAAAAAAAAAAAATGCATTCAATGTGTGAATCAAAATTGTATTCAACCTAAAAAAAATGTGTTCACTTTTTGTTTTGGAATAGACTGGAGTGTTTTCCAAATTCAACATCAAAACATGAACTTTGGGTTTCAACGTTTTTTTTTCCAAGTACAACATTTTTGACACTAATTTTACTCCATAGCTGAGCCATTCCGTGACGTGGAAGCACAATCCACCATTCACGTCACGTCTGGTTTGTGGATCATTTTATTATATTATTTCGAAAACAAAAGGGTAAACAAATAAGGATTTCCATATAACGCGATCTCGGGAACAATGGAATTTGTATTTTATAGACCTTAACAACCGCGCTATATCAAACTTTGAGTGTACGAGCAGTGTTCCTCAAGGTTCCATCTTAGGTCCTCTCTTTTTCATTATTTGGGCTATTTAACTGGTCCCGTGAGAATAGTTAAACAAAAATTTTGCTTTTCACCAAAAACAGCTACCCTGATGCTTAGAGCGTATATTAGCTTTTCTGGCCACAGTTAATGCATGCAAATCTAATCTAACCTGCAGCTACTGGTGAGAGATATGCATATGACTTATAGACAACATAGGATATTAGGATATATTTAAATAATATTTGAAATTGTTTTTGTTACTATATGATGAGTTTTGCCCACTAATCCCATGTAAGAGCAAAATAAAATTAAAATAAAATGTCCTTGGATAAGAAGGGGACTGGGCACGTCTTGTAAAAAGAAGAATAATTTATACAGAGTTCTTAGGGAAAATAACAGAAGAAGCAGAAAAGAAACATAAAATGTATAAAAACAAATTGAATAATATTCTAAGAACGGCTAAGAAGGAGTATTATAAAGAATTGCTGGAAAAAAAAAAGAAAAAAAAATATAAAGGAAGTATGGAACATTCTGAATAGCATCATTAAAAAGGATGCCCGAAAAATTAATTACCCAACAATTTTTTATAGAAAATGATGTAGATATGTATGACCAAACTGGACAATCATGCATTACATACTATACATTACCTTTTGCACTATATTAATTTATATTATTATGTGTTGTCAACTTTGTACTTTATGTCATTGCCTGAAATAAATAAATAAATGAAAAAAATGAATGAATGAATGCTGCTGCCCATAAATTCAATGATTTCTTTTGCCAACATAGGAACGGAGCATGCAAGTAAAATCACTGACTCTAAAATTACTGATGAGAGGGAAAATCCTCTTAAAAAAACAAATCCACATACAGTGTTTTTAAAACCAGCGGATAAACTGGAGATCATAAGTGTTGTGCAGGAATGTAATAACAAAATCTCCACTGACTATCAAGGGTTGGATATGACATTAATAAAAAGTGGCACACATGAAATTGCAATACCATTAACTTACACATTCAATGTATCATTTTAAACTGGTACATTCCCCACAGAAATGAAATTGGCAAAGGCCATTCCTTTATATAAAACAGGCAACAGACATTTCTTCACAAATTATAGACCTGTTTCAATACTGCCTCAATTTTCAAAAATATTACAAAAACTGTTCAATAATCGATTGGAAAACTTCATAGAGAATGCCATTTCTGAATGCCAGTATGGATTTCGAGCTAAAAGATCAACTTCACTAGCATTAATTGAAACAATTGAGGAACAGGCGTCAGTTTGTGAAGTTAAATGACAGTTGCTCATCATGTCTTCATATTTCATATGGCGTTCCGCAGTGATCAGTTTTGGGTCCAAAGTTTTTTATTTTATATATTAATGATCTGTGTAATGTTTCGAAATGCTCAGAGCTGATCTCATTTGCAGATGATACAAATATATTTGTTTCTGATAGTAACTTGAATAGACTTATTGATACAATCACTTTAGAAATGAAGAAAATGCAAACATGTGTAACGGGTGGGTCGCATGGTGATGCGCGGATTGTTCTTCCAGGGTGCAGACGGAAGGACAGGAAAACGGCGTGCAGGTAAGAGTATGATTTATTCTCATAAATCAGGCCGGAACAAACAAACACAAGAAAACAAACAAAACAAGCGTGCCTATAGCACTGGAAGCTAACGGGATGGCTACACAGAAAAAACTAAGGCGGAACTTAGCGCAAGAAACACAAGGAATAAACATAACAGTTGCATGAGAGCAAACCAAAGCACCAGAATGAGTGAGGTGAAAAGGCAGGACTAAATAGGTGAACAGGTGAACGTCCCGAACACTAATCAGAGGCAGTTGAACACAATGAATAACCATAGCAACCAAGGAGACACAAAACAGGGTTGCTAAAACAGAACTTATACAACAAGTGAATCAAAAACTTAAATAAACTATGATTTGGACAAGGGATCATAACAACATAGTTCAAAAGAAACAAGTTGTTTCTAAATTTAAGTAAAACCAATATGATATCATGTTTGAAGGGATTAACATTGAGCGAGTTGAGCAATGTAAATTTCTCGGTGTAATAATTTATGAAAAATTCAATTGGAAAGCACACATTAAATATATTCATTTGAAATGATCAAGAAGCATTGGAGTGCTGGCAAAAGCACGACAAGAGTGAGATGGAAAATCCCTCCAGCAACTCTACTATTCACTCATTTATCCTTATTTAAGTTATTGTGCAAAGGTTTGGGGAAATAATTACAAAAGCAACATACATCCCTTAACAATCTTACAAAAACGGGCACTTAGAATTATCCATAATGTGGGGTTCAAGGAGCACACAAATAGCCTATTTTTATGGTCAAAACTGTTAAAATTCCCTGAGTTAGTAGAATATTTGACAGGGCTTATCATGTTTAAAGCAAGAAGGTATCAATTGTCTGCAAATATTCAAAGTTTATTCATAGAAAGAGATGCGGGGTATAACCTCAGAGGAATGGCAAAATATAAACACGCTTTAGCACTTAGCACAAGGAAAAGTTTTATGTCTCAGTCTGTGGGCTGAAAATATGGAACAGCCTGAGTGATGAACTCAAGCACTGTTCAAACATTGAGCATTTTAAGAAATTGTACAAATCTAATATTTTGGTTCGGTATAGTGAGGTCTAGGCTTATTTTGAATATGAGTATGAATGACTTATATGATTTACATATGATGATATATCTAGGTAATAGTAAGCACATAGTTCTCGGCAAATGGCGTTATGTGGATCCAGATTAATGGGATAAAATGTGGTTCAGAGGAAACCGGATATTAGTTAAAGTAACTGTGTAAAAAAGGGGTTATTCAAAAAGTTTATACTTCTTCCCGTTACCCTTTTGAGATATGTTTAATTTTCTTTTCTTTTTTTATGAAATAACAATATTGCCATTGAGCACAAGATATATAAATATATATATTATGTATATTATGTACCACATGTATGATATGGGACTGACTATGACATACGTAGGCACTATAGAAAGATCAATAAAGTACTTTCTATTCTATTCTATTCTATAGAGAGCCTACTGACCAACAGCATCTCTGTCTGGACTGGAGCCTGCAGTGCCTCAGACTGGAAGTCTCTGCAGAGAGTGGTGAGGACGGCGGAAAAGATCATCAGGACTCCTCTTCCTCCTATCCAAGAAATCGCAAAAAGCCGCTGCCTGACCAGGGCTCAAAAATCTGCAAAGAGTCCTCCCACCCCCACCAAGGACTGTTTTCACTGCTGGACTCTAGAAAGAGGTTCCGCAGCCTCCGTAGCAGAACCTCCAGGTTCTGTAACAGCTTCTTCCCTCAGCCCATAAGACTCTTGAACGCATCATAATAATCCCCTCAATTCCCCCCAAAAACGGATTAACTCGCTGGAATATAAAGACAACATAACATACATCCATAAACGTGGATGCATATACAAAAGTGCAATATATTTATCCGTACGGTAATCTATTTATTTATATTTGCACTTTATTGCTCTTTTATCCTGCACTTCAACGAGCTAATGCAACACAATCTTGTTCTTATCTGTACTGTAAATTTGAAATTTGAATGACAATAAATATACGTCTAAATCTAATACTCAATAAACAACAATATCTATTTCCACACCATGCATGTTGTCATTAGTAAAATCATGAGTCAATATACACATGTCTTCACCACAAAGAACTTCTCTAAAACAAGGGTTCTCCCTTGGTTGCTGTGGAAATAGGTGTGTTCTCTCAATCAAAGTCCAGTCAGAGCTCGTAATCCCGCAAAAAAAAATTGACCATCCCTTGTGACGTGCCAGGGGTTAGAGTGGGTTCAATAGTCCTCCACGCTCGTTTCATTACTTTATGGGTTTGGGAGAGCAGGATGACAGATCTGTTTGCCACACACCAAACTAATTGCTACCTTGTGTGAAACGCCCTCTGCGGGGAGGCGGCCAAGCCACGCAGACAGTGAGACAAGTGACAGATCAGCGTGGGCCGCAGCCTCCACTCCAGAGAGTCGTTTGGAGACGTGGCGTGCATGGTGCACAGCGACAATGATGCAAAGTTAGAATTGTGATAATTAATTTAAAAAAATAGGAAGTGGACATATTAACTACAACAGGGTGGAGGACCATTTAACTTGACATAACAGGAAAACTGTGGTCCTTCATACCTCATTGCTTTGGCCATTGACTCATAGACTGACATAAACAGGAAGAACGCAATTATTGGGACATGTTCAGGAAGAAAAATGAAAGAATATACATAGTTGATCCCCGTCTTTGCAGCTATAAGTCTAACCGCTAAAACATGTAAGAGTTCTTCCACACCAACCTCATCCAAGCATGCCTTGAAGGACCTTGCATTGTACACTTGGAACACAAAATGGCCGTCCCCAATCTGTTCCCACAAAGATGAGAGCAGTTTGCAAAATGTCTTCTTGATTAATAATTTAGACTCACAGATTTAGGGCAACCAATGGGGGTGTCCTCATTTTTTCGCATCACAGTAAAATTAGGGGTGTCCAAACATCAAAGATTTCAGATGCAATTAAAAAAAAGAAACACACTCACTCTTGTATATTACTCTATTTTTGTTTTTTTTGTAAATATCTGTTGAACCAAATGCAAATTAATCTGTGCATCATCCATTTGTTTTTCAATTTGAACCGAACAAAAAACAAAACAAAAGATTAGCACTTTTTTTTTTTTTTTTTTTTTTTTTTAAATTTTTTTTTTTGGATGGCATCCATCTGTACGCAGATAAAACCATTTAAATTTACATGTTTGATAGCTGAGCTCACGCAAAAGGTGGTCTGTATTTCGGCATGCGTTCAACCGCTCAGCAAGCTAATTTTTAAAGATTTTTTATACACAATAGTCGATATTTTTTCTCATTGGATTAATGACTTCAAATTAACAATAACATTTTGGAAAATAATAAAAAATCAAAAAAGTCCTCAAATTATGTTTATTGGAGAAATTTAAACTGTCTTAGATAAGCCCATTTTAAATTAGTTTTAATTGTACATATAATTGTTTTCATGTATATGGATTTTATTTTAACCTCATGTGTATTGTCTCTTATATTTTTGTTTGTATGAGAATTGTTTGAATTTGATTTATGTTAATTGCTCTGCCTGATCGGGAACATTGGAGCGATGAATTGTATATTGGAACTGCCTCAATGCGTTTGTATATGTATGTTCATTGTTTGATTAAAAAAAAAAGTAAAATCATGCTATAGTTACCCTCTGCTAGCTAATAGCTAGTAGCTGTCACTACTCGATCGGTACCGGAAGACACAATTGTTTCACGGCAGTTATTTTCGTGCACATCACTGTTACCATGGTGTCTTTTTTATAATCTTTATTTGAATAACAATTCCAAAAGGTTGCTTAAGAATACAGTATTTATTTTGAAACTGTACAGAAATCTGAACGATGAGCTCAGCAGCCTTAAATGGGAAATAACTCAATCTATTTTTACTACTTTATTTACATCAAATACATCAATTCAAAATAACTTTTAAGTATATCAAACAAACCCTTAACGATGGAAGTCAGTGGTGCCTCTGTGTGTCATTTGTTGATGACACACAGAGACAATGACAAAAGAGTGAAAGTGGTTGAAAATGTGGCGATAATACTCCCTGATTTTTTTAAATCTACCTCTTGTTCACATTTATATTCTTATTCCCTTTTACTCCTAAGTAAGCTATTTTTATACAAAACTTTAACTAAACATTCAAATATCACAGAACATGACGTTGCAAGGCTCCGCCGTAAACAAATGCAAGTCCAGTAAGTGACGTGGTCTTTGCGCATGTGACTTGCTATGAGCAAGTAGTTATAGTAGCTATTAGCTTATAGATAGTAGCTAGTGGTGTAAAGAGTAGTGTAAGCAAGGCGATGTGTCACTACAAAGTAGTTCCTCTGTGTTAGCTTTTTTAGAGGGGTTTATAGGTGGTATATTTGAATCTCATTAGCTACATTGTTAGCTGCCTCTTACTAGCATCCATCCCTTTTCTATTGCTTGTCCTTTTCTCGGTTGCGGGGGTGCTGGAGCCTATCCCAGCTGCACTCGGGTGGAAGGCAGGGTACACCCTGGACAAGTCGCCACCACATCACAGGGCCAACACAGATAGACAGACAACATTCACACTCACATTCACACACTAGGGCCCATTTAGTGTTGCCAATCAACCTATCCCCAGGTGCATGTCTTTGGAGGTGTGAGGAAGCCGGAGTACCCGGAGGGAACCCACGCAGTCAATGGGAGAACATGCAAACTCCACACAGAAAGACCCTGAGCCTGGGGATCGAACCCAAGACCTTCTTATTGTGAGGCACACAGCATGTTTTCAATATGTAGAACGCACAGAAAAGGGTGTGTTCTTGTCTCACAAAGATTGCGGATGATGGGCAAAATTCCCCCAGAAAGTGCAGTTCCCCTTCAGAAATACGGGGGTTGTTTTGTAAAGAACACTGAACTGTGTGAGAAATTTCAAGTTGTTTTTTCAAACCCCGCTACATTGCGTGGTATTTTTTTGGAATACAATCATCATCTCAAATCACCATCTATTGATTATAAAACATGTGTGAACTTCAAGGCGAGCACAAAATAAGATTACAAACTTTTGAAGGACACTGTGAGACATTTAAGCCAACTCAGCATTTCTTTACGTCAGTCTGGTCTGCCAGTTCCTGCCTCGTCTCCTATAACTACACGGATCTCCGTCCGCGTGATATTTATACTTTTCAAATCTTTTTTTAATCACATAATGGATTTTTTTTCAAAGCAACTGACAAGCACTGAAAAGTCAGAACTCAGAATAGCAAACTCGGAAGCTCCTCTTGGTTGGACTGTGGACTCTTATTAAAAGACAATATTGTAGACCTGCATGCAAGAGTGTACTATTTCATGACAATCATTCTGTGTTCTTAACATTGACTTTTAAAGTTCAAAGTACCAATGATTGTCACACACACACTAGGTGTGGCAAAATTATTCTCTGCATTTTACCCATCACCTTTGATCACCCCCTGGGAGGTGAGGGGAGCACTGAGCAGCAGCAGACAGCTTCCAGACTTGTAAAAAGGTACAACGTTACCTTGCAGGGGCACATTAGTGTGTATGGTAAGCTCAGTGGTTCTCAAACTTTTTTCACCAAGTACCACCTCAGAAAACACTTGGCTCTCCAAGTACCACCATAATGACCAACATTAAAATACAGTAGCATAGTAGGCTTAAATGTTCATTAAAAACAAGGCAGAGGCATTATTTAACAAGTATATTTTATATTTTTGGCCACTGTAACATTACACACAGTTTGAACAGTAACACTGTGTTTGAATATTTAATTAAGTGATTATTTGGCATACCACCAGATGGAGCCCTCGTACCACTACTGTTTGAGAATCACTGGTACAGATTGAGTGGAACAAAAGAGAGACAGACTGCTCCATCACAAACATCATATGTCAGGAAATGATCAACTCATCGTAAAACTCTTCCATGTCAAGTCAAGTCATAAAGAACATCTCCTGTTCATTTATTATGACCTGGAAAACAGACTGGTGTCAAATCCTGCTGGAACTGACTTCCATCTAAATTTACAATATTTTCCAGTCTTTGTGACACAGGTGATCAAATGAACGACATCATCGAGTAACATCACTTTGATGGAGAATTAATCATTTATAGCAAAGTGGCTAAAAGGTTGTACGAGCCTGCAACATTTCCAGAAGTGTTTAGTAAGAATACACAATTAAAGGTGCCATTAGAAGAGCTTTTAGTGAGCCCTGCTGGGAACATATCGTTTTGTGTGTCTGTAGCTTTAATGCTAATGAGCTGTGTTTGTCTACAGCTGTCTCAGTAGATTGTGTGTGGCTCCAAGAAGTGCTATTGTGCACCTAATCCACTTTTTGCATATACTCTAACTTTGCACTGGTCCCATGTAATAGATGACATATATTGCACTGAAACAGTGGTTGAAAACTAATCAGACATGCACGCACAATTAGATTATTCACTTGTTTTTTTTGTTTATTGCTTGTTTTATTTGTATGTCCATGGTCTGTGCTTATGGTATGCTTGTAATGTCTTGTGATTTATGTATTCGTTTGTATCATGACCTGTTGAATGTTTACTGTATTAACCTGCCTTAGGACAACGGATGAAAATAAGCTATTGTGCTAACTCCGGCATATTTACATTGTTGCTCTATGTTGATGAATATGCATAGTCCAAATTCAAATAAATAAATACATAAAATGAATATACAACAACGTACAGTGCAACCTCAAATTACAGTACGAACCCTGCAATGTACAAACTTAGATTTACGAACCACAAACCAAATAAAAATATGTTTTGGTGTACGAACCTTGTCTCATCCACCCATTGTGTGCCTGCAGCGCAGCCATCCAATGTCAAAAGTCATTCAGTCCTACTGTGTTCAGTACAACTTTCTGTGCTTTGCATATGTTTTTTAAGCCTTTTTAAACATTTTGCTATCTCCACATGAGTCTGAAGACAGCAATGGACAGGCGATGTGTGGTTTGAAACATTCAGGGAGTATAGACAGCGTTGTCGTCACTGCCTCCTCCCCCGCCCCCCTCTCCCTTCTGCTGCACACCAAGAAGATTAACCAACAAGCTAAAGTGGATTTTTTTTTTATTCCTAGTCATTGTAGTGACATGGGTGTTCAAGTTAAGGAGCTTTGTGATTTTATATTGTGAGTGCATCACAGGGTTAGTGCCAGTGTGTGCTTGTCGCAGGGTAGCTGAAAATGAGGACAGTTGAGCTAGTTGTTGTTGTTGTTTTGGCTTTGTTATCAAATAAAAAGTTTATCCATCACCTCCTTGTTATGTGTAATTTATATACAGTACTGTATAGGGCTTTATATTGTGCTCAAAGTGTACAAACGTGTACTAAAATATGGACTTGACCATGCTCTGATCCATTATTCATGGATACAGAGAAATTTCCGTATGTACAAAATGTTCCATTCGAGAACCCTGTTCAAGGACCGATTAAGTTCCTAAATCGAGGTTCCATTGTAGCATGGAGTGGGACAGGAGAACACATACATTAGCAACATTAGCATAGTTACAGTGCGAGTATTACACTCACTTTTAAACAGCAACATCATGCTAGGTTAGCCAATTTGCTGAAGAAAAAAAAAAACATTGTTTGTAGATGACTGACAATTACTTGGCGGAGCGCCAGGCTTTATTTATAGCTGTGTAGCGAAGCCTTTTTGTTGTTGTTTTTTTTAGCTTTCCTCGTTGAAGTGGTGGGTGTGTATGAGTGGGTCAAAAGGTGGTGTCGTGTCCATTAGGGAGGTTTTTTGATGTCATGAGAACTTCTTTTGCCATATTTTGAGCGTATCTTCTAACAAAAGTAGAGCATACAAATGAGAGATGATGGATTTTTCTCCAGGGACACACACTATATTGCCAAAAGTATTTGGCCACCCATCCAAATGATGAGAATAAGGTGTCCTAATCAATTGGCCTGGCCACAGGTGTATAAAATCAAGCACTTGGGCATGGAGACTGTTTCTACAAACATTTGTGAAAGAATGGGCCGCTCTCAGTGATTTCCAGCGTGGAACTGTCATAGGATGCCACCTGTGCAACAAATCCAGTCGTGAAATTTCCTGGCTCCTAAATATTACAAAGTCAACTTTATTATAAGAAAAGTGAAGAGTTTGGGAACAACAGCAAGTCAGCCACCAAGTGGTAGGCCACATAAACTGACAGAGATGGGTCGGCGGATGCTGAAGCGCATAGTGCAAAGACTTTCTGCACAGTCAGTTGCTACAGAGCTCCAAACTTCATGTGACCTTCCAGTTAGCCCACGTACAGTACGCAGAGAGTTTCATGGAATGGTTTTCCATGGCGGAGCAGCAGCATCTAAGCTATATATCATCAAATCCAATGCAAAGCTTGGGATGCAGTGGTGTAAAGCACGTTGCCAGTGGACTCTAGAGCAGTGGAGACGCCTTCTCTGGACTGATAAATCACGCTTTTCCATCTGGCAATCTGATGGACCAGTCTGGGTTTGGAGGTTGCAAAGGAGAACGCTACATTTCGGACTGCATTGTGCTGAGTGTGAAATTTGGTGGAGGAGGAATTATGGTGTGGGGTTGGTTTTTCAGGAGTTGGGCTAGGCCTCTTAGTTCCAGTGAAAGGAACTTTGAATGCTTCAGGATACCAAAATGTTTTGGACAATTTCATGGGATGGCACTTCAAGTTCATATGTGAGTAAAAGCAGGTGGCCAAATACTTTTGGCAATATACTGTATATCATATACCAACATTATTAAAAGCTCTATTAATGTGGATAGATAGATATAAACTAATTTTAAAAAGAAGACGGCTCAGGGTGTCAGAAATTGGGTCCACAATACAATATCTTCCATTTTAGCACACTGAAGCTTTCATTTTTTTAAATTGCTCTCTAACTACATCTGCACGACGCCTTCACACACACCGGCGGTGGGTCTCTAGCAACTATGCAGCCCAGGTGGATCGGCGCCAGAGATTACAGCAGGCCACGTCACCGAGATCCCAGCAGATGCACAGGCTGACCCACACGAGCACTGGCCCTGGAGCCCGCGCCGTTTGTTTGCACTCGCAACATTTTGATGAAGTCAGCATTTGGTAATGATTATTCCCTCATCCATGTTTTATTTTCATCTCAGCAGGGTTGTGCGGGGGAGGCTCACAAAGCGCTTACAATGAGTTTCTTCATCAAATAGGAGAATGAGGTAAGGAGATGTGTGGTCGTATTTTAAGACATACATACCAATGTTCTGTATGTATATTGGATTTAAGTTTTATTTATTAAAAGCCACAAGCATTATTTGCTACCTCTTAGTTACTTTTGGATGAACACTAAATTGGCCAGGTGTACTCTGCCTCTCCAAAGCCTGCTGGGATAGGCTCCAGCTCACCCGTGACCCTAATGAGGACGAGTGGTCTTGAATATGAACATGAAGTATCAGTAGACCTAATCCTAGTTTTATGATACCAAACTTGTTTTTTGTTTTTTGTTTGTTTAACTTAGTAGGCTACTTCCTGGTTCATCTGCATGCCATAAGTCAGTGATTCTCAAACTGAGGTACGCATACCATTTGTGGTAAACAGGCTCCATCTATGCCCAAGAATGACTTAATCAAATGTTAAAACACAGCGTTACTGTTCAAACTGTGTGTAATTGTACAGTGGGCAAACATTTTAAATATATTTGTTAAATAAAACCTTAGTCTTGTTTTTAATGAATATTTAGGCCTACTCATTATCGTGGCAGGGCAGCACGGTGGAACAGGGGTTAGTGCGTGTGCCTCACAATACAAAGGTCCTGGTTTTGATCCTGAGTTCGGGATCTTCCTGTGTGGAGTTTGCATGTTCTCCCCGTGACTGCGTGGGTTTCTTCCGGGTACTCCGGCTTCCTCCCACCTCCAAAAACATGCACCTGGGGATAGGTTGATTGGCAACACTAAATTGGACGTAGTGTGTGAATGTTGTCTGTCTATCTGTGTTGGCCCCTTTCATGAGGTGGTGACTTATCCAGGGTGTACCCCGCCTTCCACCCGAATGCAGCTGAGATAGGCTCCCGTGACCCCAAAAGGGACAAGCGGTAGAAAATGGATGGATGGATTATGGTGGCACTTAGAGAGCCAAGTTTTTTCTGAGGTGGTACTTGTTGAAAAAAGTTTGAGAACCTGTGTCGTAGGTTGTTTGTAATATTGAGTGTTTACCAATTTTTACGGTAACTCACTTATGTTGACACTGTTCCTACACTGTGGTACCTTCGACTAGTTTGTACCCCTTCACTAATTTTTTTTCGTCAAACGGTTGCTTTGTTTTTCGCATACCGTCTTGGTTATTGTACAGCCAAACATTGCACTTGATAAACTTTATGTTTCATTTTTCGTGTCATGTCGCGGCACGGTAGCTGTAGTTTAGACCCCAAGATGGGTATAGACAGGAGACAGCGTGTAGTTAAAAATGTATTTATTATACAAAAAAAACAAACCAGTGCAGCTGGTAGTGCACACAAAAGTCTACGCGTGGTAGCCAAAGGCACAGAGTAAACATGGCAAGCTTCTTCTTAGTTTAGTGTTTCCGTTCTGTTCTCAGTGCTTCTTTCCTCCGTTGTTTACCTTCCTTGTTGCTAAGGCCACTAAGTACACACACAAGTCTCTTGTTTATTTATTAGTGTCCCCACCTGCTGCCGCACTAATCACGCCCCTTATATACCTAGTCTTGCTTTAGGTGACAGTTTGTGTTTGAAGTTTGTTGTTTTCTTTTAGCTTGTTCACCACTGGCAACAGATAAGTTGTCCAGTCTATGCTACTGTAGTTTTTTCATGTTAGCTTAGTACTACTTCCTGCGTCCATGCGTTTTTGATGCTATGCTAAACAAATCTGAGTTCTTCCAGTGCGCCTCTGAGCGATACACCGTTTTGTATTTTGCCTTGTCATTGTAATCAAAAGAAGTCATGCCTCCACGCTGCTTGTGCTCCTGCCTGTAATTCCGCATCTTGGGAAACACGACCACTGCAGACATGCGGCCCAAACTTCACACAAGCAACGACAAGTCATTTCAATGATCCATGAAACCGTGCACAAAAACAATGATCCAGCATCGAGAGGTAGGTGACACTGGACGATAAACCCTCTTGATTAGCAACCAAGGACAGGTGAGTCCACTGATCGCCAATCAAGAAGAAGTGAGGGAAACGGCACTTATTGGCACGGATAAGGTCACCTCAAGGCAACACGCAAAACAGAAAGTCAAAACTAGAAATAAGGAAATAAAAAGGAACTAAAACACCAAACATAATGAAAACACAAAACCAAGTTTGACCTTGTCTGACAGGTCCTGACAATTTGCCCGCATATTATTCTGCAGAATCCAGTTCCCAAACAAAGAATCTCACGTGTCAGTCACTCAGTATCTGTTTTTGTCTTGGGGTACGACAACAAAATAAGCCATCATGGGACCAAAGAAAGCTGTGGGGTTGCGCAGTCACGACAGTGTGATGTGGTGTGCCTTAAACTGTGGTCAATAAGGTCGTATAAGCATAGTTACGAATCACAGGCCGAATTAAAATATGCTTTGGTGTACAAACCTTGTCTCAGTGTACAAACGTCTTATCTCCCCAATGTGGGCGCCTCGCACTACAGCAATTTTGTGTCCGGCATCACATCCATTTTGACGGGCTGATCAATCTCCGATGCTCATTGAGTCAGCAGAGCAGTGCTGTTAGCTCTTGTTCTACTTTGTGTGCTTTTTAGGTGGGTTTTTTTTCATTTTTAAACAGTTTTTTTGAGTTTTGCTAGCTCAATATGAGTCCAAAGAAAACAATGGACAAGCTGTGTGGGGTTTGAAACATTCAAGAAGTATCCACAGCGTTGTAGTCACTGCCTTCCTCATCTCTCCCTACCTTTTGCTGCACGCCAAGAAGATTAACCAACAAGGTAAAGTGGATATTTTTAGGGCCCAAGCAGCGTAGCAAGCCGGGAAGGGGTGATGCAGAGCCCCACAAAGGCCCTATCGAAATTGATGTGTTTTTTCTTTTATATGTTTGAACACCTTTTTGAGGCACTTAACATGCACAAAAAGTCCCCATATTTTGCAGGCGCGACAGGTATAGTAAAAATGTTATATTTTTGGGGTCCCAAAAATGAAATTTCAAAGTTGGCGCTCTAGCGCCACCTTTAAGATTAGAAAAAATTATCCCTTACTACCAGTTCCAAGTATCGACACAAAAACCGCGGGAGATGTCTGTCATGACGGGACGCACATAAACGTCTCAAGAACCCATACCTGAAAACGAGCATGAAGTCGGCCATCTTGATTTTCGTCTTCCATTTTTCGCCGAAAAAACGGGCTCGTACTTTAACAAACTCCTTCTAGGGACTTTGACCAAATGAGACGCGGTTAATATTACAGATACTACACACAGGCGATGATTAATTGCGAACACATTTGTCTTATGTCATAAGATGTGGGCGTGGTATGCATACTTGCCAACCTTGAGACCTCCAATATCGGGAGGTGGGGGGTAGGGGGTGGGGTTGGGGGCGGGGGGCGTGGTTGGGGGCGTGGTTATTTACAGCTAGAATTCACCAACTCGAGTATTTCATATATATTTCATATATATATATATATATATATATATATATATATATATATATATATATATATATATATATATATATTTCATATATATATATATATTTCATATATATATATATATATATATATATTTCATATATATATATATATATATATATATATATATATATATATATATATATATATATATATATATATATATATATATATATATATATATGAAATACTTGACTTTCAGTGAATTCTAGCTATATATATATATATATTTATTTATTTTATTTACATAAAAGAAATACTTGAATTTCAGTGTTCCGGTGGCTATCCATTAGATGGCAGTATTGTCCTGTTTAACTTCTCCGTTCATGATGAGTATATCATTTCGGCCACCGTGTTCAATGGAGAAGTCTGTTCTACATATTTACAGGCAACATACACCTTCCCCTTCGAACTGTCCTGGATGAACTGAAATTCTTGTTTCCATTCGTTTTGGAACTTGCAAGCGTATTTCTTCATCTTGCTCGTCGACGGCGTCGCCATGTCTGTAATTTCCTCGTTCTTCTGCTTCGTCTCCTTGTTGTGTGCGCAGTTGTGCACTCTACTCTCTAAAAGCCCTAGATGTTATGACGTCATTGGGCAGGCAAGCTGTTTATATTGTGGGAAAGCGGACGTGAGAACAGGCTGTCCCCACTCAGGCTCAGGTCCGCATTTAGCTGGAGGGGGCGTGGCCTCCAGCTCCGGCTGAATACCGGGAGTTTGTCGGGAGAAAATCTCTGCCGGGAGGTTGTCGGGAGAGGCGCTGAATACCGGGATTCTCCCGCTAAAAACGGGAGGGTTGGCAAGTATGGTGGTATGGCCATACTTGCCAACCTTGAGACCTCCGATACCGGGAGGTGGGGGGTGGGGCGTGGTTGGGGGCGTGGTTAAGAGGGGAATATATTTAAGCTCGAATTCACCAACTCAAGTATTTCATTCATATATGTATATATATATATATATATATATATATATATATATATATATATATATATATATATATATATATATATATATATATATATATATATATATGTATGAAATACTTGACTTTCAGTGAATTCTAGCTATATATATATATATATATATATATATGTGTATTTTATTATACATATAAATAAAAGAAATACTTGAATTTCAGTGTTCTGGAGGCTATCCAGTAGATGGCAGTATTGTCCTGTTTAAGAGTGTCACAACATTGCTGTTTACGGCAGACGAACGGCTTTACGGAAGACTAAACGTGACTGCTGTTGTTGTGTGTTGTTACCACGCTGGGACGACCTTAATGAAACTGCCTAACAATAAACCCACATAAGAAACCAAGAACTCGCCCTCGATCATTCTACAGTTATGACGTCATTGGGCAGGCAAGCTGTTTATATTGTGGGAAAGCGGACGTGAGAACAGGCTGTCCCCACTCAGGTCCGCATTGAGCTGGAGGGGGCCTGGCCTCCAGCTCCGGCTGAATACCGGGAGTTTGTCGGGAGAACATTTCTGCCGGGAGATTATCGGGAGAGGCACTGAATACCGGGAGTCTCCCGGTAAAAACGGGAGGGTTGGCAAGTATGGGTATGGCGCCAAACTTTGCTCCGATCATTTGTGGCTAATTTTCGGCGAAAAAAACGGCTCTTAATTTAAGAACTCCTTCTAGGAACTTTGGCCAAATGAGTTGCCATTAAAATGACAGATACTACACATAGAGGTGACAATAAGTTGCGAAAAATGTTGCCTATGCGATAAGATGTGGGCGTGGCATAATGCCAAACATTACTGTGATGATTCGCCACAAAACCGAAAATGTTAATAACTCGGATCCACAAATTCAGATCTTGATCTTATTTGGTAGAAAAGATGATGCTGATACCCTGAAGTGCCCGATGGTTCATACCTTTTCCTACCTACTAGTAGTGGGCGGAGCCTAACGGAAAAAAACTGCCCCACGCCATCACCAATCTAACTGTCATTTCTGCACTTTAGGTGATCAGAGATGATTTAGCAAGTTGTTGCTTTGGCTTTGTTTTTAAATAGAAAGTTGATCCATCCGTATAGTGCTTTATATTGTACTTTAAGTGTACAACTTTCACTAAAATATGGACTTTTGTCGAGACTGGAACTCATTCATGTTTACATTGTTTCTTAAGGACAAATTTGTTTCAATATATAAACTTATTTACGAACCCTGTTCAAGAACCAATTAAGTTCGGAAATCAAGGTTTCGCTGTAGTTGTCCCTGCATTCTTCAATATAACGTGAGTGACATCACTTTGGTAAAGAAGGTGGAATTGAAACACTATTGAATTCAAACAATATCTTGAAGCAAAGTTAGAAGGTGGTGTTCTTGTAGCTCTCCCCCAGTCTTTGCCAAAGAGTCTTTAGTAAAGGTAAAAGTGATGGTTAATGTTAATTCATCCATTTAATTTGTCATTTATATGTATTTCTCACTGGTTTCAAAATTTTTGGGGTTGATATTTTTTGGTCTCTAGAACAGATTATGAGATTTATATTATTTGTGATTTAAAAAATTGCTTCAGTTTTAGCACAATTCAGCACCACTATCTGTTCGTATCCACATTTACTGTATTTGCCTTGGGTTCTTGCTTTGTGCGTGTCACATCTCAACAAACACCCTGTTGCGTTTGTGCAGTTTTGTTATTTTCAGTGCAATGTGTACCCAGCATGTGTCAGCCATTGTTTATCAGGTGGAATAAACACTTTTAAAAGTCACATGACAGTTGTAGTACACTTATTTACCAAATGCCTAATAAACACCAAAATAGTAAGCACACAAATGATGACTGATGCGTCATTTAGACATGGCCACAACATTAGGAACACCTGCAACATGAAAACTGCGCCTCAATCGCACTGATGGCGTGGAGGAAACGCCACTTCTATCAGTTCCCATTGAGCAGACAATGAAGACGGATGATGATGATGAGCCCTGTGGGTGTGTGGTACTCACCACTGTAGAAGCGGATCAAGCAGCTGAGGTCTGAATTGGCTGCCTCCTGCTGCACACGCACTGGGTCTGCATAGCCCATAGCAGTCAGATAGTCATAAACCATCTGGAGAGGACGCTCTGCGGGCTCCAGCCTCCTGCACGACACAAGCACGAGGGAGGATGCAAAATTGCAGTAGTTGTATATGTGGAAATCTGCTGGGCCTCTGCTGCAATAACATCATTATTTTATAAGAAAACATCCGTCCTGCTCTGCAAAGGCCCACAGCATGCACTAATGTGTACCTAATGTTGCGGCCAAGCTATTCTTCAGCTTTGACACACATATTATAAAAGTGAAAGTATGATTTATTTATTTATTTTTTTAGAGCATGAGGTCCTTAGCTTTGCATCCTGTAGAGCAGTGACTCTCAAACTGTTGTAATCGTACCATCTTGTGGTGTGCCAAATAATAACTTATTTAAATATTCAAACACAGTGTTACTGTTCAAACTGTGTGTAATGTTACACTGGCCAAAAATATTAAATATGCTTGTTAAATAAAATCTCTTCATTGTTTTTAAATAAATATTTAGGCCTACTATGCTACTGTATTTTAATGTTGGTCATCATGGTCAAGTGTTTTCTGAGGGGGTAGTTGGTGCAAAAAGTCTGAGAACCACTGATGTGGAGCACACAGAAAGCTAAAACGATGGCACTTCTCGGTCGGCTGGCTGACCTCAATTTATTAGTCAGGGTCGTTTAATAGGCCATTTGTACTAAGCTGCACTCTCTGGGAGGAGAAGTCTGGGAGTCTCCCTGTTGGAAAGCTGCTGGGCATTACCAAGTGGGAGGAAACGGAGACTGGCCGAGCAGGACAAACTTGTCACGTCTAAGCACTTGAAGCAATGACCAGGATGGGTGGACGTCTTCCAACTTGGTGTGTTTCAACATGGAGGGATCAACACAGACAGAATAGTTTTTTGGGGGAAATAAGCTATAAAAAAAAGACCATAACAGTCATCATGTTCTTATTTATCTCTCCATTTTCAGTGTTTCCTCATTATAACAGCTTCTATGGTGTCTGAAACTGTAGTATATACAGCTCATTTAAGGCAAGACAAATTTATTATATAGAGCCCAATTTGTATAAAAGGCAAATTAAAGTGCTTTACCTTAAAGAACAATAAAAACATTCAATAAAAAAGTAATCTGTGCCTGTATAGTAAAAAGTACAGATACAATCATTCTATGTATCTATTTTGACTCTGGGCACTAGCAGGAGACCTTTACCTAAAGTTATCTGAGCCGCAGATGGTGCATGTGGTTTTAACATACTTTGGCGCTTGACCATGAACAGAATTGTACACAAGCAGAGCTGGTTAAAGTCTGAGCGACAGACAGTCAGTGCAAAAACCTAAGAACTGGTTGAATGTGGTCTTTGCGCGATACAACAGCGTCTTCTTCCTGGCTGGATGTGAATACTAACCTGCAGATTAAACTTGGTTTCAATTGTTATTGTAACCACCCCAATGTTTTTTGTGATGTTAAGAGTATGTTCTGTCAAATCCATTAATAGACACTACATCATGTACAGCGCTCAAATTTTACCGCGGTACCACAGCATTTACCGCATCCGCCCTCGTCATTTGCCGTAATGCCCAAAAAATGTACCAACATTTGCGGCAAGAACATGTCGTGACCGCCCTTGACTTTTTACTTGTTAATGGACGAGGGATGTAACAGTAAACGGTATAATGATAATTTGCGATAATTCCCGACGGTTAGTAATACTGTCAAATTTTTTAATGACCGAAAAAACGTCATTTATTAATGCATTTTAGGCAACACGAAGTCAGGCGCATGCGCAGTAGCGTCGTTTGGCTTGATAATCATGGCGGACAAGCCACACGGATTTTGCTGCGGAGATGAGGTGGCGATTTGTCCAGGGTGTACCCTGCCTTCCGCCCGATTGTAGCTGAGATAGGCTCCAGCGCCCACCACGACCCCGAAGGGAATAAGCGGTAGAAAATGGATGGATGGATGGATGGATGGATGGATTTAACCTCGGATTAAACGGAGCCAAGCGCTTGGTTTAACATAATTTTCCCTCGCTTTCCGCCATGCGTTTAAGAGCGCACTGCTGTGTTTAGATGGAGACAGGTGTGGACAATATTGGAGACGCTTGTCCCCACACTGAAAGTGAAAGTATACAGCGAAGGAGAAAACTTTTTGATATTTTGCAACAGGCGATGTGTCGTGAACGTTGCCACAATGTTTTTACAAAGTCTTTACTTTGTTTACTGGGATGTTTACTCCTCCTTTATTTAACTGCTAACTGTATCAGTGTTCAAAGAACATCAATACTAGCTCAAATGTTTTGTCATCTCATCGAATTGAACGCAGGCGGTGAAGATTGTTTATTCGATTTGTGAGGTTTTGTTGGCCAAACTGTTGTACTGAACCACTAGGAGGCGATGGAGAAGAACAAAGCTTGTTTATTAGACTTCATCTTCATTAGCCAAACTGCTTTGTGTTTTATTTTGAGATCAAAAAGTAAACACCAGGTTTTGTTTACATTTATTGTGGGGTTTTTCCATGTCACTTCAAAAATCATTCATGTGACATCATTTTGTTAATATTTTATTGTGTATAGTTAATTCCATTATGACGTATTTCTTCTCAAACTCATAATGGATCTGTCCCGATACATCATGTGCATGATGTACATAACTTTAAAAAAAATAAAAATAAAAACTCTCTCCATCAAAATGTAAAAATAGAGACAAAGGCATCATGTAATGACAAAAAGCTGACAAGTTGATGTTATTAAAGAATAATAAAACCTAATATTTGTCTATAAATGTATGGAAAACATTTATCCGTAGTCTTTTTATTAGACATTACAAATTACATGATGGTATTACGTTCACAGCCCAACACAGCTTTACCTAACAATCAGTAATCATGATTTCAATATCGATAACAATAATCTTGGCCATAATTGGAAGCGCTAGATCTCATACATTAACCTCGAAAGAAAATAATGTTTGCCTTGGTGCCCTTCTAACTTGCCTTGGTGCCCTAAAATATGAGCCCTCCTTTAAGGCAATACTTGCCTTGACCTTAAAAAGTAAAAATTTGAGGCCTGCATCTTTGTATTTTCTATTAAATAGTAATATATCACAGTCCTGATTCATTGAACGTTCATTAGTACCAATATACGCACAGTTACCTTCCTTCCGCTACAGTCGCACTCATGACAAAACAATGTGCATTTTTATTTTTGATAGTTAATTCAGAGAGGCATTATGGTCCTTTTATCCTCATCTCATTGGATGTTTACAGGTTTATCAATTAAATTGATTAGAATAGATTAGATAGCTTTCTGAAAGTCTTTTATCATTTTATCACATGTGGTGTACACTGCATCCAAACTTTAAGTGCAATATAATGTTTAACCTTCGAGAGGTGCTGGACTTATTCCAGCTTCAGAGGCGTGTAAGAACAAAAGTTTAAAAAAAATTTTTTAAAAGTACTAAAGTCAATGGGAGAATGTGCACAAAGCCAGGTTTAACAGGGACGCCCACATTTAAGCATTGCGCCACCCAAAGTGCGCATATTGGATGAAGGCGAGCAGTGACAAACTTAAGTCAAGGCCGAGAATGCTGCAGAGGCAGAATCCGAGCAGTAGTGCACATTTTTCCGCTATAGTGGTGAGGGTTAGTATCTTAGAAGCGGCTTCACACTGTGGTTGGATGACGCTTTTGCTGCTGCTAGCTCTCAAATTCCAGCCGGTGTTCTGGCAAAACATGCACCTTCCAGGAATTCACACACAGCTCCTGCATGCATGAAGCAAGGAATATGGAAAATGGAAATGTAATTGTGCCTCCCTGAGCGTGCATCACTTTAGAAGGAATCTTTCAAGTGAGTACAAGTTTAGTCATGTAAACACGGGGACACAGCTGCAGTAAAGCTTGGCTGGGCTCAGCAGATCTTTAGCCGATCACCGATCAGTTAAAAAAATGCAAATATAAAACTTCGATCTCTAATATTTTACCATCAGGGGTTATATTTTACCATATAATACCATATTTGTCTACTAAATACTATACAGCCCAGGTGTCAAACTCAAGGCCAGATCTGGCCGGCAACATCATTTAACGTGGTCTACCACCTTATTTTAAGTCGTCCGCCACAACATTTATTTTGGCCCACCACGTAATGAAATGTGGTCTGCCACATAATTCTAGATGGCCCACCACATCATTTATGTCTTCCACCACACCATTTAATGTGGCCCGCCACGTAATCTTATGTGGTCCGCCCAATTATTTTATGTGGCCCGCTGTGTCATTTATGTATTCAGCCACATTATTTAAAGTGGCCCGCCATGTAATTTATGTGGTCCGCCACTTTATTAATGTGGCCCCCCACTTTATTTAAAATGTCCCTCTGTCATTTGTGTGGTCTGCCACTTTATTTTAAGTGGCCCGCCACATTATTTATCATCCGCCAAATCCTTTAATTTTGCCCGCCATATATTTTATGTTGTCCGCCACATCATGTATGTTGTCTGCCACATCATTTAATATAGCCCACCTGATCATTTAATGTGGTCCGCCGAAGTGCACCGCCATATCATTTTTGTCGTCTGCCACAGCATTTTATGTGGCCCGCCACGTCATTTTAATTGGTTCGCCACATCATTTATCGTGGCCTGCCACATCATTTATTGTGGCCTGCCACATAATTTCCCACATCTCCGCCACACCTTTTAATGGTGCCCGCCCAATCATTTATGAAGTCCACCACATCATTTGAATAGGCCTGCCACATCATTTGTATGGCCCCACAAATCATTTTTGAGGCCTACCATGTCATTTATGTGGCCCGCCACGTCATTTATGTCGTATGCCAAATTCTTTAATTTGGACTGCTACGTCATTGTATGTGGTCCGCCACAACATTTAGTTGGCCCGCCACATTTTATGTGGTCCGCCACATTATCTAATTTGACTCCCCACATCATTTTATATGGTGCGCTACTTTAAAGTGCTCCGCCAGATGATTTTAAGTGGCCCGCCACATTATTTATGTGGCCTACTAGTCATTTCATGTAGCCTCGCCACGCCATTTTATGTAGTCCCCCACATTATTTAAAGTGGTCGGCCACAATATTTTAAATGGCCCGCCACATAATTTACGTGGCCTGCGAAAAGCTGGAATTATTAAGCACTTTCCTGTTCAATGTATTTGTTTTCAATTTTGACAGAAAATTGTACTGAATGCAATTGCATATGTTTTCCACTTTAATATTATCTGATCATGCAACAAAATGTTCTAAACTTTTTTTAGTAATCGAAAACTAATTATCTGCTTGTCATCTTCCATCCATCCATTTTCTACCGCTTGTCCCTTTTGGGGTCGCGGGGGATGCTGGAGCCTATCACAGCTGCATTCGGGCGGTAGGCGGGGTACACCCTGGGTTCCCTCCGGGTACTCCGGCTTCCTCCCACCTCCAAAAACATGCACCTGGGGATAGGTTGATTGGCAACACTAAATTGTCCCTAGTGTGTGAATGTGAGTGTGAATGTTGTCTGTCTATCTGTGTTGGCTCTGCGATGAGGTGACGACTTGTCCATCTTGACTTGCAAAAAAAGTTATCCATCAATCTGTTAGTAAAAAATATAATCAAAAACCTTTGTAAATTGTAAATGTAAATTGTGTAACGAGGCGTTATACGTTTGTATTCATATATATTTACTGTTACAAGCGGCCTTCTGGGGACTGCCATAATTGCAATATGGCCCTCAATAAAAATGTGTTTGACAACCCCTGCTGTACAGTATATTGCAATATTGCTACAATATTATTTGTGCATAAAACATTACATTTTAAAAATGCTATTTTGTAATTTTTCAAAACAAATCCTATATTTTGCCATATTTACAAGGTTTTGGGGTAAGACATATTGTTTGTCCTGCTAAATGAAGACTTAATAAATGTTGATGGATAGTTTTTTACTGGCAAGCAGAGAAGCAATTTAGAAGTGAACTGACTCAGCAAATCCTTAATCTTAATAACATGAGCGTATTATTTGTTGGCAGTCTGCAAGAGACAGGATGTACATGCTCGACTGAAAGTGAAGAGAAAATATTTACCTGAGCAAGTCTCCATGCAGTTGAACATAGATTTCATGTCCATCCCTCTGGGCGCTCATCTCCTCCACGCTGGTGCTGGTGGAGCACAGCACCAGCTGCAGGTCTGGCTGAGGAGTGGAGGAGGCCTGGGGTCCTGATGCAGGTAGCTGGGGGTCTACAGTGGCCCCATACAGACACACACAGCCCCGCTGGGTGTCACTCTTCAGCCAGTCACGCTCCCTGGATCCAAATCGGCTCTTTCTGGTCATGCAGCCCCGACTGCCATTACGCTTCATGTTGCGCTGTATGGACACAGATGCAGAAAAAACACTGACTTGCATTCTTTTCCAGCAACTTCAATCATGTCTCGCTTCCTAAAAATGTCAGGATTGATGAAGTACAGCTACGCACGCACATACACACACTTGCTGCTGTCGTGTTTGTCAAGGACACACCTTGACCTATCTCACTCTCTCATCTATTCAGAATATTCATGGACAAGGCTATGAAGGTACAAGTCACATGATTTGTGTGCTCACTTACCTGGACATGAACTATTCAATACGACAGCAGCTGTACGTCGCTAATAAATGCTATATTTTAAACTAGAAATGATATATTGTGAAATAAACTTCTCATTTTTACTATCAAGTGCCACATGTGAAAGAAAACGATATATTTCGCATACAATTATATTTTTGCAATTCAAGTGCTATATTTTGCAGTGACAAAACTTCCAATTTTGCTGTAAAGGTTGTACATTTTGCCATCTTATTTTAAGTTTGCAATGAATATGCTTTTTCCAAATGAAAACATTAGATATTACAATTAAAATGGTAGATATTGACATGCAGAATGTCAACATTAAATGCTATCTGTCACGATTGGTGAAGCAATGCTCTCAGCGTGACCCCAAGGATGCAGAGAGCGGCAGGCAGATTCCAGGTAAGAGTGTATATAATTTCAAAGAAAGATAAGTGCAGCTAAGAAGTGCACAGGAACAATTCTAGTATAAAATAAGCATACTCTCAATTAGGGGTGGGGGAAAAAATGTATTCGAATTCGAATCGCGATTCTGACGTTGTGCGATTCAGAATGAATTCTCATTTGTAAAAAATTGATTTTTTTTTTTTTAAATTATTTTAATTATTTTTATTTTTTTTTATTAATCAATCCAACAAAACAATACACAGCAATACCATAACAATGCAATCCCTCATTGACATTATCATTAGACATTAAAATAAAAAAGAACAATAGTGTCAGAGTGGCTTACACTTGCATCGCATCTCATAAACTTGACACACTGTGTCCAATATTTTCACAAAGATAAAATAAGTCATATTTTTGGTTCATTTAATAGTTAAAACAAATGTACATCATTGCAAACAGTTGATAAAACATTGTCCTTTACAATTATAAAAGCTTTTTACAAAAATCTACTACTCTGCTTACATGTCAGCAGACTGGGGTAGATCCTGCTGAAATCCTATGTATTAAATGAATAGAGAATCCTTTTGAATCTTGGCAAAAATCTTACCCACACGATTATCAAATGTAATAGGAAAATTAATTCATACTGACCAAACTGGCTTCATGGAAGGTCGACAATCTTCAGACATTACAAGGAAATTGTTTAATGTTATTTACTATGCTAGAAGTCTCCCTTATCCCACAGCAGTATGTACTGTTGATGCGGAGAAGGCATTCCACCGAATAAACTGGTCATTTATGTTTTGCACATTACGTAAATTTGGATTTGGAGATAATTTTATACAATGGATTAAGATGCTTTATACAAGGCCCATGGCATCAGTCAAAACCAATAATCATATTTCAGAACCTTTTTTGTTAAAAAGAGGAGTAAAACAGGGATGTCCTGCATCTGGATTATTATTTAATTTGGTTATTGAACCCTTAGCTGCAAAAATAAGAAGTGAAAATAATATTCATGGTATAAATATTGGCTCTCAGTATAATAAGCTATCGATGTATTGTGACGACATAATTTTTTTTACCTGTCACATGTTAACTCCTGTCTTCTTTATATCAATAATGTCATCACTGAATATGGCTGTTTATCAGGGTATAAAGTTAATTGGGACAAATGTGACATATTACCACTTAATAAACATTGCAAGAAATTACAAGTTCAGATCTCCAAAATTAAATTGTATTGCATTATTATGGTATTGTTGTGTATTGTTTTTAAAAAATAAAGAAATAAAAAAATTGACGACGGCCGCGCAATGGGCGCCTTTGAGGCTAGCGAGCGGGCTGCTGGGCTGCAGGTCGAGCCGGCTGCTGGGCTGGAGGTGAAAGTGCCGTTGTCGGAAGACCCACTGAAAGCAGAGGTGGCGTCGGACCTACTGAGGGCATAGCTAAAAACAGCGTCGGACCCACTGGAGGAGCTGCTGGCATCGTGGGACCCACTGGAAGCACAGTACTGGAGATGGCGTTGGCGGCAGACCCACTGGAAGTAGCACTGGAGATGGCGTCTTAGTCTTCCCGTGTGCCGTAGCCAAAGCAGGAGGTAGCTTAGTGTCTCCCGCTGCACAGCCACCACCGCCCCCAGGGAATCTCAAAGGGATGGGTGGATGGGAGCTTGAGGAAGAGCAAAGAAGTCCGATCTTGTTGCCAGAAGATTAAATAAATTGTCCAAGAGGGCGGCCCCCTCAGCAGCGTCTGGCCATCATCTGGCTGGCTAGCTCTTCCAACTCCACGGCAGTCTGGGGGTCTGGAGTCCTGCGAGGTCACTCGGATTAATCATTCTGTGCAGCGGGGCTTGCAGCGTGAGTCCAAGGAGCAGATTGCAGGTAAGAGTATATTTAATTACAATGAAAGATAAGTGCAGCTAGGAAGTGCACAGGAACAAAACTAAAAGAAAATAAACATACTCTCAATAGAGAAGCAAAGGATAAACTTACATAAACGACCGTGTACCAGGAACAATGATCAAGCACTGAGAGGCAGGCAGGGCAGGCATATAAAGGAGCCTGATTAGCAAACAGAAACAGGCGTGTCTCGCTTGCTAATCAAGGACAGGTGTGGGAGCCTGTAATCAGTGTTTAGACAGGGGAAGTGGAACTACAAATTAAGAATACTGGACATTAACTTAAACGCAACACAAACGGAAAACAAACCACACAAGTTCCAAACAGTCACAAGTTTGACATTATCTTTTCAAATACAAATAATATTGCTGTATAATGCTGCATTCTACTATCTGGCAACAAAATGTTACATTCTGCAAAACCAATTGTTATAGTTGGCATAAAGCATTATATTCTTGCAATTAAAATGCTATATTTTAACAAGACAATGCTAAATATTGCCATAAAAGTCCTACATTATTTAAAGAATATGCTATTTCCGCATGAAACATTATAGTTTACTATTAAAATTTGAGATTTGGCCATACGGTATGTTTCCATTAAATGCTATCCTCTGAACTAAAAATAATATTGCTGTAAGATGCTACATTTTACTATTAAGTAGGGCTGTCAATGTTAACGCATGTGATAAACAAATACAATAATCCTGTTATCATAAATGAATGCAGTTTAATCACAGTTTTTGTTTTGACGGCGCGCATTGCACAGACAGTGATCACGTCACACTAGTGTGATGATAGTTAGAATGTGTGCCTAATTTGGCTTCAAAACAAACTGATGAAAATGTTTATAAAACTGAAGTAATTAGTTGGTATTTCAGGGACAAACTTCTTATAATCAGCACACAACGAGTTTAAAATAGCAATCTTGATACAAAACATGAATGTGAGGATGGCGCCGCTAGCATGAATGCTATATCGACAGCAAACAGAAGACAACAAACTATGCTGGCTGAGTTTACCTAAGTTTACCACAGATAAGTAAAAAAAAATGCCTTTTTGAAATGGACAGCCACTGCTGTGTTTTTGTCGGATTATAAGTGTGATCAAACGATTATACTTCTAAGAGCTACAGCATATATTATTATGCCCAACAATATACTGTGTTTACCATACTATTAAAATTATATAGTTTGCCAAAGAAAAACTATACAATAATTATACCATTTACTAATGCCGTATGCTGTCACAAAAAGCTGTATTGTACATTGCGCTTTAAATATTGCAGCTTCACCACATTGCAGATTTTTTTGGGATGTAATATATATATATATATATATATATATATATATATATATATATATATATATATATATATATATATACACACACATTCACACACACATTTATAAAGAATATTCTATGATTTTTGTCGTAAATAAAACATTTTTAAGCATAAAAATGGCTCACAATATAAATACTACAGATGCATTGGAGACCAAACCAATAAGAGTTCAGAATTGTGGCCACTGATTGGCTTAGCCTTAGGCAGCATTACGTTATTGGATTAAAAGAGTGTTAAGGTGACTAAAGGATGTTGTTTCATGTTTAGACACTCTCATAATGTTAAAAAACTAATTTAGAAGGTCATAAACACTTTTTTATGCTCTAGATGTAAAAATATTTGGTTTAGAATTGATGATTCCTACTTTGCGGAAAGTCAGGTCAAGTCAACAGACTTATTATTGGTAACCTGTAACCTGATGCTACCTATTGTAGGGTCGGGCCACCGGTGACTAAACCGGTACCCTCACCAACTCCTTTTGGAGCATGGTATGGAGGGTGGCTGGACACCCAGTTGGCAATAAAAACAAAAAACAACTTCATGGGCACCGGTTCAGGAGAACCAAAAACAGCCAAATCCAGCAAAACCCCGCCAGCCCGGAGAGGAGATAGGCACCACTGGGAGACATGGCTTATGCCTGTGTATCGTATCATGATGAGCAAAAGCAGTAATTTCTCTATACCGGATCAGACAAGGCTTAGGTTAAAAACATCCGCACTTCTCACTGGCACACAGGGTGATAGTGAAAAGCATGCTACTGGTGGAAAATTAACCAGACTAGTTCATGAAGCCATTACAATCGGTACATATAATGTCCGTACACTACATGCTACTGGAAAGTTGAAAGTACTCACACATGAGATGGAAAGATACAAGTGGAATGTGCTTGGCCTGGCAGAAGTTAGATGGCTGGGCAATGGAGAACTCACAACTGATGATGGACATAAAATCTGGTACATTGGTGAGGAAGACAGACATCGAAGTGGTATGGCGTTTATGCTACACAAAGACAGTACAAGATCAGTGATGGAATGCTGCCCGTTCAAAAGCAGGATGATGAGTATTCGTATTGCTGCCAGACCAAAACAATGTGACTATTATACAGGTGTATGGTGTATGCACCAACATCAGATCATACAGATGAGGAGATAGAGGATTACAGATGAGGAGATAGAGGATTTCTATGACCAAATAGAGCAACATATTGCCAAAACACCAAAGAAAGACATATTGATCATCCAGAGAGACTGAAATGCCAAAGTAGGACTGGAGAGAAACACCTGGGAAATACAGAGTAGGAACAACTAATGAAAGAGGCTTCGGATTTCAGGAAATTGAAAGACTTGCCAGACGTGTTCTTGCCAACACTGTGCACCTAATAAACTTTACAGCAGGACTTCGTGGCATGCTCCCACAGGTTTATACCATCATCAGATAGACTATATTCTGATGCCCAGGCACTTCCAAAGCAGTATCAACACCCATAAGACACGCACCTTCCCAAGTGCTGATGTTGGCAGTGACCACGACCTGGTTATGATGACCATCCAACTGCGGCTTAAACAACGATCAAAACACATCAAACCAAGGATTAAATATATCTTAGCAAACTGAAATGTCCACTTGTCAGAGAGGAATTCCAGGCAAAAATTTTAGTCAAATGTGCTCCACTTACACTGCTTAAACAGGTTCAAGAACTCGCAGATGAATTCACAGAAGAACTAAATTCTACAGCCACTTAAGTACTGTGCAAACCAAGTCAAATAATACAACCTTGGATCACAAATGAGATTCTCACACTATGTGATGAGTGAAGAGACCTAAAAGACAGAAAAATTTAAATAACAAAGGGGCAGAGAAGTACAAAAGAAGCCAATAATAAAGTCAGAAAAGAAATATACGAAGCAAAAGAAGCCCAGATTTAAAAAAAACAGTGCTGCACTATAGTTTAAAGCATTGCAACCAACAACACCAGGAAAGCCTTCAAAGTTATCAAGAACTTAAATAAAACATAGCAAGCAAGACCTGCCACAACAATTGAAGACAAGGGTGGGCACTTGCTTAAAGAAACAAAAGCAACTGTTGACAAGTGGAAGGAATACTGTAGCCAACTTTACAACTATGAGATGGGCACAGATCCACCCATCATCAACAGATTGGATAACCAACAAGCTGAAGAGGAGGAACTATCCATTCTAAAAAAAAGAAGTTGAGGATGCAATAAAAGTACTGAAAACAAGAAAGTCTGCTTGAGCAGATAACATTCCTGTGGAACTACTCCAAAATGGTGGTGGATGTCCTTCACAAAATATGCAACTCCATATGGGAGCAGGCCAACACAGTGGACCAAATCTAAAGTAATACATCTTCCAAAAAAGAAAATCTCCACCAGTGTAATAACTACAGCACCATTAGCCTCGTCAGTCATCCAAGCAAGGCACTTCTTCACATCCTATTGAATGGCCTTGAACCTCAATTTAAGTACATTTTCGCAGAAGAACAAGCTGGAATCTGTGCTAGAAGAAGCACCACTGAAATCTTCAATTTAAGAATATGTGTGAGGAATCCATCAGCCATCAGAAGGAGTTACAACATAACTCAGTGTTTCCCACACATTCATTTATTTGTGGCGGCCCGCCACGAAAGAATTAAGGCCACCACAAAAAAAAAGGTTTATTTATTTATTTATTTTTTTAATTCATTTTTTGTCCTGTCCAGCTTCTCAGGCAAATCATATAGTTGATGTAGATGCCCATATCGGCTGTTCAGATTTACTTTACAAAAGAGAAGTGTAGATCAAGATTTTTGGAGCTCTTTGTTCAGTGGATCAGATGTTTGATGAAGCTTTGTGTCTATCTACCACCACTACTGTTTTCTGTTTATTTGTTACTGACTGTGGCAGGACATCTCTGCCCCTGTTTCACTTTATGTTGCTGGTATATAATATGGTTGTAGTAGTAGGCTAAAGTTAAATTATTTAGTATGCACTAATTAAAGGGGCAGAGCTTTAAGAGACATTTTAGCTTTTATATTTTTATAAGATATATTTTTTGTAAGAACCACAATTAATAAATATATTTCAGTGAATAATTTACTCGCTGAATCTAGAGGAGAACTTAGGGATTTGACAACAAGACTAGATGATGTGGGAAAAGCCTATGGAAGAGAAATAAGCACAGGAAAGAGCAAAACAAAGACAATGGGAAGTGCATCTGACAAGCCAAGGAGTCTCCATTGGAGGACAACTATTTAAGGAAGTTGAAAATTTCAAGTATCTTGGTGCCACCATTACAGCTGCTGGGAACCCTGAAAAAGAGATCAGGGAAAGAGTGGCCAGAGCACTACAGTCTCTGACACAATTAACCAGGAATAAGAAGAGCAACATCTCAACAAGCCCACAGGTCCACCTCATTCGTTCTGTAGTCTTCTCTACCTTCCTCTATGGAAGCTGGACACTCTCCGCAAGCTTAGAAAAGAGGATCGAAGCTTTTGAGATGAAATGCTATTATCGTCTCATGAGAGTCCCATACACAGCTCATAGAACCAATGAATATATTAGAAGTGAAATAACTACAGCCATTGGAGTCCACAAACATCTCCTTCAAATTGTGTAAAACCGCAAACTTTCCTGGTTTGGTTACATTACAAGAGCAACACCAAGCTTTGTGCAAACCATCCTTCAAGGATCTGTGGAAGGAAAGCAAAAACGAGGTCGCCCCAAAATGACTTGGAGGGATAACATCGAAACATGGACAAACATGCCATTCTACCAGCTTCTAGATACCGTCAAAGACCGACAGAGGTGGAAGCATGTGGTGTACTGCAGGGCTATTAAACTACATAATGAAGAGGGCCGCAGTTTCAAGAGCTCAATGACTCAGGGGCCGGACATCGAAATGTGGATGTTTCGTCAGAAAGTGCCTACGCAGGTTATATTCCTTTGAGACTTAGATTACTTAATTACAAAGTAAACACATTGTCTTTCACACCGCACTGTCAAAAAATTAATTAATGCCCTCCCTACTCGTTTCCGGCGTGTGCAGCTAGTTAAAAGGATGAAGAAACAGAAGCTCCTGAAGTTTTGTTGAGGATTGATGTTCCTTCTTTTGAAATATTTTCCTTCCTCAGGTTTTATTTCTTTACACTTCACCCTTCACTTGGATTTGTAAGACTGAAAATATAAACAAAAAGTAAACATTACAAAAGTATAACGCCCATTGTGTATTTTACATAAATAATGTCAATTGTATATTTTATATAAATAAAATAGAAGGTTTTATGTTAATATGTTCACACATCCATCCATCCATCCATCCATTTTCTACCGCTTGTCCCGTTCGGGGTCGCGGGGTGTGCTGGAGCCTATCTCAGCTGCATTAAACTGCAAATATTTAGACATATAGAAATTACACACTCACACACCAAACATTGCACATAATTTATGTGACTTATCACAATTCAACCTAAGGTGTAGCGATATCACCCTCTACTGGTCAAATTTAGCGCTACATGTATTAAACGAGCATTGATCGTCAGAGTTACACTTAGACAAAAAAACAACACAACCACAAATACAGAAGACATCACAAAGTCATCAATTTCAATACAAAACAAACTAAATATATTTATGCACAATATCTACTTACAAATGTTTGACCAAGTTTAGTGATGAAGCTCGTGGATTTCTACCGTTGTTGCTGCTTGTCTGGATCAATGCGTCCATCGCTTAAATAGTCCGACAGGAAGCAGTGACTCGAGCACTTGCTCGGGGTAGAACATTCTTACTTTGTTGTCCAGTCGATGTTAAAATTCTGATTTTTGCAATTTATTTAGATTTTTTTTCCAGGGTTGAATGAGTCGTCTTCTTCTACTCACCCCACTGCTGCTTTATTGCAACACATTTGCCTTGCTGTTTCCCTCTGCGGGTTGGCGGGAGTACTGCATACATGATCAACCCAAGTTTGAATGATTTTAAGCCTATTTGGGCCATGTTCGGCGGACCAAATGAAAAGCTTTGGCGGGCCGAATGTGGCCTGCAGGCCGCCGGTTGAATAGATCTGGTATACTGTATTTCATCTGCTACGTCCTTACGTTCTTCTAGGTCATGGGACAACAAGTATGTCTGGATCTAATTAAAAGATAAATGATAAATGGGTTATACTTGTATAGCGCTTTTCTACCTTCAAGGTACTCAAAGCGCTTTGACAGTATTTCCACATTCACCCATTCACACACTGATGGCGGAGGGTTGCTGGTTACTGGGGTTCAATCCCCACCTTCTACCATCTTAGTCATGTCTGTTGTGTCCTTGGGCAAGACACTTCACCCTTGCTCCTGATGGCTGCTGGTTAGTGCCTTGCATTAATAGTGATAAACGAGGAATTACTGTACCAATAAGTGCTATATATTTTATTTTATATTTGGCCATAAAATGCCATGATTTGCCAAACGGAAGCTAACCTGTCCAACAATTCAAAAAAATGATACAAAACGCTGCTTGTCCGCAACTTTTTATATTTATATTTATCTTTTTTAGCATATAAATTTCATATTTTGTAAAGAATAATTTGAATATGTTGTCATAAAAATGCGGCATTTGACCATTACATGCTGTTTTCTGGTAACAGTATTCGAGTTGGAAATAAATGTGTTACAATGCAAAAAAGACAAATAAGAAGCAAGAAGATGTTTAAAAATAGAATAAATCAGGTCAAATGGTCATAAAAACGACTTCATTCCAGATTGTGATTAAATAAAGACATATTATATCATGTATTTTCTCCTACTTGATTGGCCTAATGGGTTAATAACTTATGCAGATAAGACGCAATGGGTCATTATCTCCTCATGAAAAGTGACGTCACAGCAAGCCACAACATTAGGTACACCAGGATTCCACCTACACGTCTATTATTGCGCTTGCACAGGTGCGTCATTGCGTCACGTTCCCAATATTTTGGTCTCCTCAAAGACAGAAAAAGCCAACTAGAACAAAAACACAGAGGATGTGCAGGTGTACCTAATAAAGTGGCTTTAATAAGCGAGGCACGCGTGCACGATGCTCGACGTGCACTAAAATTGTGTGTTAATATGTGGCAACTGTGTGTGCGCGTGCGCGTGGTTCTTGCCATGCTTGATGGTGTGATCATATACAGATCAATCATTATGGTTATTATTATCATCGTGATAAAATAAGAGAGCGTCACATCATTTTACGATCTTTGTGGTGCACTTTGCCCTGTCATGTACGAAGAAGACTTGCAATGGAGCACTTTCAATCATAAGCATCATCATTATCATTGTTGTTATTGTTATCATAGAAGGAGACATATATATGGGAGCGAATATCACCTGCCTTTAGCACTCTTATCCCGGCTGCAGCAGTACGTCCACCGCGACCTCCGGAGTGGATGAGCCCGACCGGGCGGTGGAGCACCGTGTCCGGCTGCCTGTCGATGCAAGCCCCGCTCTCGCGCTTCTCGGCGGTGGCGGCAGCGGCGGCCACGGTGCTGTCGGGCGGGTCCTCCATCGCCATCGCTTATCCTCGGAGATCACACGAACGGCACCTCCTTACTGCCAGGCACACACCGGAGCCCGAGTGGGAGCGTCGGCGACATAGTCAGCCAGTCAGCCCAGGCGCTGACTGCTTGTTTGCCGTCGGCAGGAGGGCCTCTGCTGCCGGATCAATAAACATGATATGGGCGGGATCATCGTCCTTATTATTATACCGCTTCTCCCTTTTTTAGACGAAATTAAACATCATTTATTAAAGATAAAAATGGTTAATCCCAACATGTCTATGCATTTATTGTCAGTGTTGAGAAAAACAATTACATAAAACAATCCCTCGTTTATCGCGGTTAATTGGTGGAGAATGAATTTCCGCAAAGTAGGAATTGTTAATTATACAGGCAACGCACATCGATTTACGAAGTTGTTTGGTTCTTGAACATGGTTCGTAGACCAAAAAGTTTTTATAGTGAAGTCGCGAAGTTTGCCCATAAAAAATAAATGTAAACATGAATAATTGGTTCTATCCTCGACAAAAGTCCCTATTTTAGTAAAAATAATAATAATAATAATAATAAAAATGCACATATTGAAGACACTACAATACAAGGGGGTAATGGCTCAACAATCTATTTTTTTATCCAAACAACACAACATTGCATCAAGGCTATGACAACACACACACACACACACAATGACACAAATCTTGTTGGTTCTGTTATGTACTGGGGGAAGTAGACGACACAGACAACAAGGGCGTGGGATTTGGCTCTACGATTTATTATATATATATATATATATATATATATATATATATATATATATATATATATATATATATATATATATATATATATATATGTATGTGTGGGAAAAAAATCACAAGACTATTTCATCTCTACAGGCCTGTTTCATGAGGGATTTCCTCAATCCTCAGGAGATTTTAATGGAAGCTTCTTCTTCTTCTTCATGTGGCTTTCCGGCAGACTAGACGCCCATCGGCGTATTGCTGCCTCCCACAGTTCAGTTCAGGTATTACCACAGCTTATGCAGTTACACTTTCTGGTGCGGGCCAGTATTCCACAGGTAGTCCATGACTGCTTTCATCACTGCACTTTGATGTTCCTCAGGGTTCAGAATAATCCTCAGTGAGATGCAGGGCAACCCTGCATCTAGTAATGCAGCAAAAAGCTCTCTCCTCTCTGTTGTGTATATAGGACACTCCATAAAAACATGCTGCACAGTTTCTTCTGTCCCACATTCACACAGTCCATTTTCATGTTTCCCAATACGGGCCAGTCCCCCTGCAAGGCCACAGTGTCCAAATCTCAGCCGTGTCATAATGACTTGCTCCCTTCTGTTTCCCAGGGTGATGCTTCCTCCCCTAACACTATTTTGAATATTAAAATAAAACCTTCCTCTTGTTTCCCCCTCCCATTCTCTTTGCCACCTGATATTTAACTCCTCCTTTATTATGGAGCGGTACTCTGAAATACCCAGGGCGACGCCCACATCCACCTCCTCCCTGCTCAGGGCCTCTTTGGCAGCACCATCAGCAGCCTCGTTGCCCTCAACCCCCACATGAGCTGGAACCCACATGAAACCCACTCTACTTCCAGCTTGGTTTACTCTGTAAAGTGCGGTCAGCAGCTCACAGACCAGATCTGGTCTGACCTGTGACCTCCCCCCCTGCAGAGCCATCAGCGCAGCCGCCGAGTCCGAGCAGATAACTGCCTGCTGCGGTCTCACCTCCTCAACCCAATTTACTGCCCATATCAACGCCACCATTTCTGCCGTAAAGACTGAAACCCCATTTGGCAGCCGTCTGCTCTGGGTGATCTGCAGGCAGGGAATGTGAACTGCAAACCCCACCCTTTTACTATTTGGGTCCATGGAGCCATCTGTATAGATCTGCACATGGTCTGCCCATTCCTGCTGCATCCTCTCCCTCACCAACTCATCTGGGTCTCCACTACCCTTCTCCCTCTTCCTCTCTGCTATCGTGAAGTCAACCTCCACACTTGGTAGCAGCCATGGTGGAACAGAAGGCCAGACCACAGCCGTACCCCTGCGCACCCCACTCAAGCCGAGCTCTTCTTCCTCTGCTCTGATTTTATGGACAAAACTCCTGCTTTCCCCACCTCCCAGTTCCCAGCACTCCTCCAGCAGCTGCTTGCCTGGATGGACTTGGTCATGCCCATATAGTTTAGCTATGTGGTGTAAGGCCAGCTTCCTTCTCCTTAAACTTAGGGGTATCTCTCCCATCTCCACCAGCAAAGCTGGGATTGGAGTTGTGCAAAAAGCCCCACTACATACTCTTAACGCTTTTGCCTGCACCCTATCCAGTGCTGCTAGGTTTGTTTTGGCTGCAGCCCCATATGCCAGGCACCCATAATCAAAAGCTGAGCGAATCATGGCTCTGTAAATCATTATTTGTGTGTCTCTGTTTGCTCCCCACGTACTCCCAGCAAGGCATCTCATCACATTTATCACCTTTTCACATTTCCTCACTATTTTTTCTATATGTTTTTTCCACGTTAACCTCTCTTCAAAAATAACTCCTAGGAATTTAAACTCTTTGACTCGCTCTAAGGGCTTGCCATAGATATTCAGCCCCAGGTTTTCAGTCTTCCTTTTGTTTGTAAAAATAACAAATTTTGACTTTTCCACAGATATTTTGAACCCCCACTTCTCAGCCCAGTCCACTACTCTATCCAGTGCTCCTTGTATCTTCCCTGTTATAAACTTAATATTCCGCCCTCTTTTCCAAATTGCGCCATCATCAGCGAACAATGATAGCCCAAAGCCTGCCCCCACCTCCTGGAACATGTCATTAATCATCAAGTTAAATAGTGCTGGGCTTATAACACTCCCTTGAGGAGTACCATTATCTATCCCCACTGTTTCAGAATATGCCCCCCCGACTCTGACCTGTATGGTCCTGTTTTGCAGAAACGCCCTGATCCAGTTCAGCATCCGCCCTCGTATTCCAGCATTAAACAGCTTCACCCCCAACCCCTCTTTCCACAACATGTCATATGCCTTTTCAATGTCGAGAAAAACTGCGACCACTGATTCTTTGTTGGCCTTAGCTTTCCTTATGTCTAGGTCAAGCGCAAGCACAGAGTCCATCGTTCCCCTCCCTAATCTAAAGCCACTCTGGATTGGTGCAAGCCATCCTTGCTTCTCTAATTTATATGTAAGCCGATCTGTCACTATTCGCTCCATAATTTTACACAACACAGCCGTGAGTGCAATTGGCCTATAGGAGCCTGGCTTTGCAGCTTCCTTTCCTGGCTTTAGGATAGGGATGACAACTGCATGCCTCCATGCCACAGGGATGACGCCTTCATCCCATACTGTATTGATGAGTGCTAGTATCTCATACAGCACCATGTCATCCAACTGCTTAAAGATTTCATATCCTAGTCCATCTTTCCCTGGAGCTGTTTTACGCCCTCTTTGGATTGCTCTCCGTAATTCCTTCAGAGAAAAGTTTAAATTACTGGGGTCAGAATTATCCTGATTCACCTCAAGTTTGTACATTTGGTTTCTTATTACCTCATTTCGTTTTACAATACCCTCCTCTCCAATGTTTACCCCACTATGTACTTCTTGGAATTTTTTTCACACACATGCTGGCTTTTTGACTGTCATTTGTAGCAACCACCCCCCCTTCTTCTAGGACTGGGATGCTTCTCCCCTTAACAATCCCTGACATTCGCCGGATCACTGCCCACACCTCCCCTACTGTTGTGTCCTCCCCCAGCCTTCCGCAGTAATTCCTCCAACACTCTCTTTTGGCCGTTTTAATAACCCTCCTGGCCTTGGCTCTTAACCGCTTGTATTCTATAGCATTTTCCTGCACTGGGTACCTCCTTAGCACACTATAGGCTTTATTTCTTTCCCTCACTGCCTCATCGCACATTTTATTCCACCATGGCACAACCTTACGTTTTACAGCTTTTTTCCTTGGGATGCAGCGGTTCATGTTATCACTTAACATACTGCACAGAGTATCATTCCACTCGTCAACTGTTCCGTCCTCTATCACACTGTCTATTCCCTCTATGCACCCCTCAACAAATTCAGCCCATTTTGCTTTATTATAGTTTAGTGGCCTCGGCCTAGTGTCTTCCTCCACTAGCAAGGGCTGGCCAAATCCCACCACTATTGGGAAATGGTCACTTCCCATAGGGGTTTCTTCCATGGTTTCCCACTTCCCTTTCCAAGCCAATTCTGGGGAAGCTATAGTTAAATCAATGCATGATACCCTCCCTGTTCTGATGTCAAACCTGGTTGGCCTCCCATCATTTAAACACACCAAACCATGCTTGTCCATCAGTTCCTCTATCACTTCCCCATTCCTATCCCTGTCTCTGCTTCCCCAGAGTGGATTGTGTGAATTAAAATCTCCCGCCCATATCACTGGAGTTCCCACCTCCTCTGCTACTTTATCCAATTCATCTATTCTAAGTGGCAGGCATGGGTTATAGAAGTTAACAATATTCATCCTCCCTTGCTCCCCCCACACCCTCACTGCCAAACACTCCAGTGTGGTTGTTAACGCCACCTGCTGGTATTGCACCCCTGCCCTAACAAATATTGCACATCCCCCCCCCTGTCCCTTCTTTACGATCTTTCCGCAAACACTCATAGCCTGGTACAACAAAATCTAGGCACGGCTTTAGCCATGTTTCTTGTACACAGATCAAATCAGGCTTATCCTCACCAGTATGCACATTCTTTTTTAGCTCTTGACCATTGGCAACTAAACTCCTTGCATTCCACTGCAGGATACTGAACATGAAAATGCTCTTACTGATCATGTTCATCCCATGTTGCATCCATCTCATTTCCCTCTGTCTCACTCTGCTGTGGCTTAGGAGCCTTTACTTGACTATCTTTCATGTACCTATGTAGTTCTGTGGGGTCATACGCTCCCAGTCCCAAAAACCTTCCCGCCGCCTCAACCACTGCCCTCATGATGTCTGACCTGCTAAGGTCCTTGCCCTGCTTAGGAGGCCTAGTGGCGTACACCACGTCAACCATAAATGCCAATAGACTCTCTTTTTTCACCACAATTGAATCATCTGGTACGGAGGGGGTGTGGCAACTGGTGGAAGGGCCAGGGCTCTGGGAGCATGAACCCACAAACACAGACACATTTTCACTTTTTCCCTCTACCTTCTTAAGTGCCTCTGCATAAGAAATCTTATGCTGCTCTTTAACATCTTGGACACGCTTTGCCTTCTCAAAGTGTAGGCATCCCCGAAAGGACGCCATGTGCGTGCCCCCACAATTGCAGCATTTAGTGTCAGTAACATCGCATTCTAATAGATCATGTTCCCCCCCGCATTTTGTGCACCTTTGACTGCCGCGGCATGAGGCGGCTACATGGCCAAATCTTTGACACTTAAAGCATCTAAGCGGGGGCCGCTCATACTTTTTCACTTGAAAAGACACACATCCAATGAAAACTCTGGGTGGCAGACTATCGCCATCAAACGTTAGTAACACAGGAGCATTTGGGTTCCCGTCACTCCGTGCTTTAAATCTCTTTACTTCCTTCACATTTCCTCCCTTGATTTGCTCCTTTATTTCATTCTCAGTTATATCAGCACTAACACCATATATAACTCCCTTGATTCCCTCAATTCTGTTTGAGACGTACAATTCAATGCTCTGCCCAGCTATTTTCTTAACCGCAGCTGCTTTCTTCTGCGTTTCGGCACTCTTGCACAACACCATAAGCATTCCGTTTGCTAAGATTCTTGCTTCAACATCGCCTACTGACTTCAGCGACTCCGCAATCTTCAGAGGATTGACTGATCTGAACCCTCCCACTCCTTTCGGATCCTTCACTTTAAACACTACTTTAAACTCGGTGCTGTCAGTTTTCCTCATTTTCCCTCCCGACTGTTCTCCTTCTGCTGTAGCACCTCGTTTAGTCCCAGTTTTAAGCCCCCCTTCCCCTCCCCTGGCCGTAGCCATGTACAACGTCCCCCTACTTGTCCTCCTCCAACAATGCAGCCTTCAGCAATAATCAAAGAAAGATAAACCGTGTTAATAACGGCAAAGGCACAGTCAGTGAAAGAATTCAACTTGCGTCCGCTCTCTGACAGTCCTGTCAAACCGGCGTCCGACGTCACTTCCTCCCTGGAATCGACCAAGGCAGAAAGTGGAAGCATTCACATACCATGGTTTATATAGGGCACAGAGCGGGTGGGTACAGGCAGGCGTGGGGGCGTGGTGATTGACTCATGTGTTACCTAGGAGGTGTTTCCTTCTGTGACGGCATGCTGATACAATTTCGCTGCGCTTGTTGAGGGATGACAACTCTGGGCGGTATATGATAAACAGTTTCTCTTTTAAGCATAGGTTGCATCTTTTGTTACCACTGTTGTAAGGTGTGCTGAATGCAAGAATTTGCCATGTTATTGAGTATTCAACATTATTGTCTTTGAGATTCCAAATGTGTTTGCTGAGTTCTGTAGTGTTCCGGAGTCTTTTGCATCTGAAAGAAGCCTTGTGATTGTTCCATCTGGTTTTGAATTCTCCCTCAGTTAATCCTACGTATGTGTCGGATGTGTTAATGTCCTTGCGTATTACCTTTGCTTGGTAAGCAACTGATGATTGTAAGCACCCCCCATTGAGAGGGCAATCAGGCTTCTTGCGGCAGTTACAGCTTTTGTCGGTTTTGGAGTCGTTCTGCCTGGTGGTGGGCGGCTCCTTTTCAATTGCTTTATTGTGGTTTGAAATTATTTGCCGCATGTTGTTCATGCAGCTGTAGCTCAATTTAATGTTGTTCTTGTTGAATACTTTTCTTAGGGTGTTGCCTTTGGGGAAGTGTTTGTCGATCAGGGTGAGGAATTTGTGGCCAATATTGGTTGAGACGTTTTTGCTGTATGGGGGGTTGTACCAGATAATGTTGTTTCGTTTTCTGCTCCTTTTTGGTTGGTTTCCTGGCGTGGGTTCGTAGGTGAGGGTGAAGTTGTATCCGCATTCATCAAGTGCTTTTTGGTACGGGGGGGTTGCTTTGTCGAATTCAGCTTTGCTAGATGACAGCATCGATAGTCTTTTATTAATTCCGGTAGGTATCCTTTTCGTGGTGGTGGGTGGGTGGTTGCTGTCATGGTGCACGTATTGGAGTGTTGTGTTGGGTTTCGTGAATGGTTGGTAGCTGTTATTCCTCAGGTTGAAAGTGACGTCGAGGAAGTTGACGGATTGCTTGTTGGCTTCAATCGTGATCCGTAGGCCGTTCTCTTTGAAGATTTGGCATATACGCTTCTTGGTATTCTCGCTGCTCCTTGGCGAGGCGCGACACACTGCCAGTCCGTCATCACGGTAAATACCAAGGTTCAGGTTGAGGCTAGCGAGCTGGGAGAGGAGGAAACTCCCAACAAGTTCGCACGTTTCTGCTCCGTCGAAACTCCCCATAGTGACGTCGAATGTTGAATTGTTCTTTTTTTGCCATGGTGTACCGTTGCGGAAGAGTATGGAGTTCTTTGCGTGGATGATGATGTTTCTTTCGTTGCCTGTGATTGAGTCGTAGTCCGAGGCAAAGTCTAGTGCTTTGGTCAGTAGGTCTTGCGTGATGGAAGGGTAAAATTCTTCGACATCGAAGGAGATGAAGTTGTGCTGTTGTTTGTCTTGGATGTTGCTGAACCATTTGATTACTGCTGCTGTATTTCTCCATTGGTTGAGTGGTGTTTTGTCTGTAATTTTTGTGTTGATTCTGTCCAGGATTGTTTTGCTGATTTTTCCTATTTCGGATTTAGTTGGGTTTATTAGTCGGCATGATGGGTTATTTGCGAAGTTGGGTTTGTGGTCCTTCAATGTGATGAAGGCTTCCTTGTTGGCTGTAGCGTCCACCCTGTCCTCGATGTCCAGTTCAGCCGCGATCCGTTTGTTTTCCAGGTGGATGTTCTGTAAAGTGTTGGGTTGTGCTTTTTTGTATGATTTGGTGATGCTTCTGTCCAGTAAAGTGTTATGTTCTTGTATGTTCATTCTGTAGAAATTTGTGGTTTTGTCGGCAGATATGATGAGGTTGCTTACTTTCTTGATGCGCTCCGTGTCATTTTTCAGCTTGGTGAGGAGTGGGTTGCGAACTGGCTTGAATTTGACTGATTGTATCATTTTGAGCATGTCGTTCTCAAAATCCTTTAGTTCCTCAACTGTGGGTGGGTTCTTGGTGGATTTAAATCCGTAAGTTTTCTTATTATATATGTATATGTAAGTTTTCTTATTATATATATATATATATATAATAACAAAAAATAATATAATTAACCAAGGGAAAATAGAGTGTGACGAATCCAAAGTGGGTTTGTGTGAGACTATGTTTGGGGATTAGATGTTGTGTGTTACCGGGAGTTTTGAGCGAGAGGCGGAAGTCCTGGAGAGGAAAGGCACGCTCGAATGTCCGTGAGACAGGCAGGTTGTCAGGGGTATAGCGAGGCGTCAAAAGGTCCGTGTCCAAGCGGGAGGTCGAGGATCGAGTGCGGCAGTCCGGAATCCAGAGGGGAACAACAAGGAAGACGAGACGCACAGTTCGTCACATGGAATGAAGGCAGCGGTACTCCAACAGATGATTACGTTCTGGCCCAGAACGCAGGTTTGCACTGGCTTAAGAAGCCCAGGAAGATCATTACCGACAGGTGCGCTGAGTGCTGATTGATTGCAGCTGCTTGCTGCCGCCGGAGTGACGCGTGCAGGAGATGAGCTGCCGTGGGCGTGTCCTGAAGTGCGCTCCGCAGGGCTCATTGAGAAATGCGCATTGGCATGTGACAGGTTTGCTCCAAAATATTAACCGCCATGTTACTACAATAACAATTTAAAAAAGGAAAATCAGTTTACTTTGTGTCTTTGAATAGTTGTGGCATTGTTGAACACTCTGGGAGTTTCGGAGTGATAAATAAGCAGTGGCTTCATGTAGTCAACGCCAGCATTAGCGCAAACTAGCAGTGTGAGGCGATCCTTCATTGGCATGTGTCCGGGTAGTGCCTTCTCCTTCAGTGTAATGCTGTGGCATCTTTTTGGTCTCATCACAATTAAAGGCTTGCTGCAGAACAAAGTCCTTATCGCTGGTAAAATCCTCGAAGTGAAGTGGCTGCAAGCTGCAGGCTAACTAGCTAAAATGTTAGCTCAAGGCGGTTGTCTCGCAACCCGAAGACATACAGGAAGACTGTGAGAGTTTGGACACATTTAAAGCGTTACTGATCACACAAAGTGGTCTCTAAGACAGGCTGACACAGCTCTGATCGGCTCAAAGTACGACAATTGTGGAAATAAATAAGTCCCAAGTGACGCTCGCTGTCGATGCTCTTCGAAATGGCCGCGCCCGTGTATACAGGATGTAAACAGGATGTGATGTAGGGACCCCACCTCTTCATGGCTGTGCCCGCGTGTACAGGAAGTGATGTCATCAAAATGGCAGCCCCCGATGGTTTCAAGCAGTGGGGCAAAATGAATGAATGAATGAGGTGTTCAGACATGGTCCGCACACAGGGGCATATTTAGCGCGATGTAAAGGTCCGTAAATCGAAAAGGTGGCAAATAGAGGCGTTCGTAAATCGAGGTTCCACCCTATTAAATAATATTTTGACAGCGAGAGCATGCAAATCCTGCATATGACCTTCTAACTTCTCTTTTTAATATCATGTGAGCTGGGGATGTGCGATATGGCCTAAAATCTAAATCACAATATATATTGCAGCCTCTTGCAACAACGATATACTGTATATAACGGTACATTATTTGGCATATAAATGATAGCAGGACCATTTCAAAACAGGATACAAAGGCTCCTACTTTGGCTTCTGACATATGCCTTAACACAGTGTTTCTCAAACTGTGGTACGGGTACCACTAGTCGTACGCAGGCTCAATCTAGTAGTACGCCAAATAATCACTTAATTAAATCTTGAAATCTAACAATTTTTTTCTGGATCATGACAGGTACTTGGAGAGCCAAGTGTTTTCTGAGGTGATACTGTGTTAACATATTGTGTCATTGACATTTGCATAGTTTTCTCAAAACTATTATTAATCTACTTGTTAATTTACAGTCAATAGCTGGTTACTTTCTGTTGTAATATGGTTCTATCTACACTTCTGTTCAAATAAGTACTTATTCTTCTGTTATTTGAATATCTTACATACATTATTCTTTACATTAATAGTGGGTGTTACAACAAATTTGGGTATCGAGCCAATATCAAGTAGTTACAGGGGCACTATTGTTCATATCAATGCTGATACTTTTAATTTATATATATATATATATATATATATATATATATATATATATATATATATATATATATATATATATATATATATATATATATATATATATATATATATATATATATATATATATATATATATATATATATATATATATATATATATATGTGTGTGTGTAACCGGTGGTCTTTTCCTCCGCGTTGTGTGTCTTTAATGGAACACGACCGACACCATGGATTGCTCAGCTGCACTTTACTGACAATACACAACATACAATTGTCGTCAATGACTTTGTTTCCATCGTCAAGTCCCTCTCCCGTTATCGTGGACAAAAGGGCGTACAACAGTGAAATAAACATACCTGACAATACACAACATACAATTGTCGTCAATAACTTTGTTTCCATCGTCAAGTCCCTACACAAATATAATACAGAAAAAGATAGTGAACTTAAATTCTTAACATGACAATATTTCTGTCGTCGCATGCACGCCTACCTCTCCCGTTATCGTGGACAAAAGGGAAGTTGGAAGGCGTGTCCAACGCATATAAAGAGACAGGTGTCACAGTAATTATTGCAGTAGGAGGGACAACGAGACAATGGTTCCACATTGACAAAACATTGAACAATATCCAGGTATTTACATGTAACTTACACATTTTGTGTAATTATAACAATAATAAAGCATTATAAAATACATTATTTACAAGACATAATTGACCCTGTTACACTCACCCCCCAAGAATTATACAAAAGTCTGGTTTGCAAGAACAGTACACATGTGTAAACACAATGGCCATGAAAATCACAAATTTGCATTAAACAGCAATATACGCTTCCTATTTAAAGGATAAGAGAACAAGAGACTTGCTTGGCGCCTAGCAAGAACTCATAGTACTCCATAGACAAGGTGAGGTGCCTTATACACCACACATACACAGGCCAAACGTTGTGGGTGAGTAGGGAACAATTAGTTTTTCAGAACATTGAGTCCACACAAAGAGCAGCTTAAAACAGCTTTCTGGTCATATCTCACACATTAATAACAGTATGGGAGCCTGGCTCGACCCCTAGTATGGACTCAAGTTGAACCATGGACTCTATTAAACGGTAAACAGGTTTAATGACTCTACCAAACCGCGAGGCAAATTGGTTCTCAGCACCAGATGCTTGAGGTGGACCAACTGGGACTAATTGCAGTGAGGGAGCAGGGAGAGCTATCGGGGGATCCAGAGCAGCAATATGGCCACTGTCTGTAGGGGAGACTACACTGAGGCTCATCAAAGGAAGACTGCCCATGGACCCATGAGGCAGTACGGCCATCATCACAAGCATCAGCATTCAAGAGAGAACCAGCATGGGATGTCCCAACCGTTGCAGCTGCCGTATCAGACACCTCTGACTCACACCCATCAAATACTGCTGTGGCAGGCATGAGCACTGTCCCATTCATCCAAAGAAGAAAGGATTGAAGAGACATCTTCTTCAGACATTGAACTTTCAATGGTGTCAATGTGAGGATGACACCTCAGTGATTGTGGCTGGCAAGTGAAGCGGAACGCATCCTGCACACATCCATCACTGATATCACAGACCCGATTCAGCAGCTTAGCATAGGGCTCACCCAGCAGCCGCTCCCTCAAAGGAGTCACAAATGGGTCTCTACTGAGTGCATCTGCCACCACATTCTGCCTGCCAGGGATGTGCTTAATCTCAAAATTATATGGAGCCAACTTGGAGACCCACCGCTGCTCACAGGCATCCAGTTTTGGCTTAGTCAGGATGTGAGTGAGGGGGTTGTTATCCGACCAGACAGTAAACCTGTGACCCTTGAGCCAGTGGCTGAATTTATCACAAACTGCCCATTTAAGGGCTAAGAACTCCAGTCTTTGAGCAGGGTAGTTGACTTGGCTGCGGCTGAGAGTTTTGCTTGCAAAAGCAATGGGTCTCGCTCGTTCTTCGCCATCAGGGACCTGGGACAGGACTGCACCCAGACCATCAAGGGATGCATCGGTGCAGAGGATGAAGGGCCTTTCAAAGTCTGGGTGTGCCAGCACCACACTATTAAGAAGTGCACTCTTCAGATCCTCAAACGCCTTCTCACAAGCAGAAGTCCAGTCCTGAGGAGTCAGTTTTCTGAAGGTGCCTGCTCTTCTCCGCCCAAAAGAGCTCTTGGCACTCCTCTTCTGTCCTGCAGTCAATGTGTAAAGTGGCTTTGCAAGAGAAGAACAGCCAGGGATGAAATGCTGGTAGTACAGCACCATGCCCAGGAAGGACTTGACTTTCCGCTGTGATGGGGTGCAGCCGTCATCCTCCATAAGATCTTTTTTTTCAAAAGCGGAGATGACTTTGACTTTCTCCTGGTCGACTGCAACACCACCGCTGTTCACTACATGACCCAGAAACTTCACGGTCCTACGCAAGAAGTAGCACTTCCTCTGCGCCAGTTTCAGGTTGTTGGCTCTGAGACGCAGGAAGACACTCTCCAGCCGCTTCAGGGCTTCCTCTTCGGATGGAGCAAACACAAGCAGGTCATCCAAATAGCAGAGGAGGCTGGAAAAGTTCAAGTCCCCAAAGATGCTGATCATCATCCGCATAAAGGATGCGGGGCTGTTGCACAAGCCCTGGGGAAGTCTGTTGTACTCGTATAGGCCTAAGGGTGTTTTGAAGGCCGTATACCGCCTGTCAGACTCATGGAGGGGGACGTTGGGTTCAGGATCTTCATTTGGACCCAACGATCACCCCACATGGGTGTCACGACCCGGCCAACAATGATGTCTCTAGGGGTTGAACGGGAAGAGGTGGGCTCCACAATGACAGTGCTCCCAGGTGACACAGGAGCACTGCTGGGCAGCTTCCCCCATACTACAGACTCTCCCTGAGGTGCAAGAGTGACAGATTGTCTTAGCTTGACTGTACCAACTTTTTCAGGCATTTCGGGACCAGACCAGCGTGTAATGCAGCTGAGTAGTCCAAGAAACTGTTCACAATTGGGGTCAGAAGTATTGGAGCAGACCAGCTGCCAGTACTTATTATCAGACTTCATTGCCTGTATAATGGGTCTTATGACATTGGTCCCAATGATCATCTCATCTTTCTGCCCTGGAACAAGTAAAGTTGGCACAATGAACTTAGACCCATAAACTTCAATTTCAAGGTCATAAATGCACCTGGGTTGTGTCATAAGGCCACCACAGCCAACAAGGACCACCTTCTCCGGCACAGGCCGAGGACTAGGGAGTAGCCCAACAGCTCTAAGCTTTGACTCCGCCTCCACATTTAGCGTGCATGACATGCTACCTGAATCAAGCATCCCTCTTAAAACAGACTGGCCCCCCACAGACACTGGAGCATAAAACAACTCACTAGCTCCTTCCACTCTATGGGAACCCACAACAATCACTGTTTTGTAATCAGAAAGGCTACTACAACAGTTCATATAGGTCAATTGCACATCTTCATTTTCACTGAGGGTGCTACTAGCAACGCCCATGCTACCCCTCTCAATACACAGGTGGGTTAGTTTAAATCAGCATTGGGTGGAAAAGATGGCGGTATAGCCGGGGAATGTGAGGCCTGTGGGCACTCACGCTTCATGTGACCAGGTCTCAAACAGTTGAGGCACAATCTGTAGAGCTTACAGTGTGCATGAGTTGAATGTTCACTGGAAGTACATACTCGACATGCGACTGCCACAGAACTTTGATAGTTTCTGGGTTGACCAGTCTGACGGGTGCCTGACCTTTGGCCTCTTGGTCTTTAATTGTTAGCCAAGGATGCATTGCACAAGGACAGAACCTTATCAAACATGGCCACAACTTGAGCACCAGGGTCGTTAGCTGGTGGGTCAAAAGCGGCCGGCGCCACATTGACAGCAGAAGATGGGTGGAATGGGGAGGTGGACTGATGTGCGACAGCCACAAGTGCATCAGGAGGCTGACTGCAGGAAAGGCCAGGGGAAGGTTGAGGAACAGAAAGCAACAACTGTTGGCGTGCTACCGAGACAGCCTGCGGCGAAGAATAATCAGTCACTGGGCTTTGATTGTAAGCTGACAAGCCCATCACACATTGAGACTGGGCTGCTGTCGTTCTAACCTTTCTTATATGAGCATCCAGACGCTCCTGAACCTCAGCTGCCGTCCACTGCTCAGGCGTCTTTAGTTGAAACAACAAGGCAAGATGAGGGTCAGGACAGTGGTTAATAAACATCATGACAACTTCAGCACTGGGGTCCTCAACAGATTTGCCCCGCCTATGGAGACACTCATCAGCAGCATCAATGGACTTGTTAAGACGGATCCAGTAGTCCATAGCACTCTCACCAGAATGGGGAATAGTGCAGTAAAAGTCTTTCATAGGCAAGTTAGAATATGATAGCTCACTGAAGTTACCTTTCAAAATGTCAAACACTGCAGTGGGCTGGTCAGCTGTATTCAGTTCAGGGCGGCTGCGCAGCGACACCTTTACAACATCCCTCGCTTTGCCTGTTAGTCTGGACATAATTAGCTCAAACATTTCAGGAGGACTGTCACATTTTACTCTATTTAGGTAACATTTCATCATGTCTACCCATTCATGAATTGAGAACACATCAGCATTATCGCCCCTAAAGTAAGGTGGTGCTTTGACGTCAGGCTGCACAACAACTTTCACTTGTGGCGAACCATCATGCCTGGAGGAAGGGCTCACAGCGGTGGACTGAGGCTGAAATGCACTTGGCTGGTGCATCATGCTGATGTTGGCAGAGATGTTGTCTCCTATCTGTTTAGCTAAAGTTGTGATCATCTCTCCAAAAGCATCAACAGATATGACTTGTGTGGGTTCACGCACTGCTTGAGTAACTGGCGTAGAGCTAGAGATGGGGGTCAGTAGCGGGTTAAAAACTGGTTGGTCTATCATGAAGCTAGGACTGCTTGACACCAACCTACCCCTCCCCATTCCAAATGTGACACTATGCCCACGACCAGCCATTGTAGGAATCTCAAATATTATGCAAATATTTCACTATAACAACAAAGAGAAATCCCCACGAAGGCAGTATAGCAAAACAAGGGCAATAGTGACACAAGTTGACACATAAAAAAACAAAACTTCACTGTAAAGCCCACTGTAAATAGCCCCTGACAAATCAATACATAGCACAGCACTGTAGCATGAGGGACAAAATCCCCCCCTGTGCTATTAGGGTGTATCAAGCCTCTCATAAGCCCACACCGATTTATTGATGAACAGAAAATAAAACACCATCAAAAGGCTTCACTAAACACTCATACAAACAGGCTTGCCCATTCACCACTTTTTTCTGCTATGACAGGACTATCTGTCACAAAAATGTTCATAAAATGTACCAGCTGGATATTATAAGTCACCAGCACAAACCTAAACCAGCTTAAATCGCGCGCGCACACTTTAAAACAGCGTGATTTGTCAGCACACCTCGCGCACACGCGGGAGCGCGCGCCGTTGTCCTCGGCGACAGGCAGGGAGAGGGAGGGAGGAGCAGCAGAGTGCAGCGGGCGGGAACTCCAGCAGCTTTCCCGGGAACCAGACGAGCGCTGGTCGGCGATGCAACGGGTCGTACGGCACCAAGTGTAACCGGTGGTCTTTTCCTCCGCGTTGTGTGGCTTTAATGCAGCGTTTCTCAAAGTGTGGGGCGCGCCCACTGGTGGGGAATAGAGACATGACAGGTGGGGCGCGAGGAACGGGAGGAAATTTCACTTAGATTTTTTTAATTTTTTTATTATTATATTCTTTGATTTTTTTTTTTACTATGCTTTCATTTTCTATACACACTGGAAATCACTTTGTGATTCTGTCTCTGAAATCCGCTATATAGATAAATGTAAATTACTTATTTTTCCTGTATGCTTTACATTACTAGGTAGGAGCGAAAGTTTGACAGACAGCAACAGTAACTAATGGGGGCGGGGCTAAGCGGAAGCTTTGTGAATGGCGAGTCACTGTGCGAGGATTTGCTGTTTTGCAAATACATAAAAAATAGAGCCACTGCTGATGAGCTGTTCAAGATAATGGACAGTTTCCTCAAAGAACACGACCTTAAATGGGAAAACTGTGTGGGCTTTTGCTCTGATGGCGCGCATGGCAAAGTCAAGAAACGGGCTGCAGGCTCTAATAAAGAGGGTTGCGCCAAATGCGCATTGGACACAATGTGTCATTCACCGGGAAACACTCGCGTCAATTTTTTGATTTATTATTGAACTTGATGCAAGTTATAACACTTTTGTTTTATTTATCATTGAACTTGATGCAAGTTATAACACTTTTGTTTTATTTATTATTGAACTTGATGCAAGTTATTTGATTTATTATTGAACTTGATGCAAGTTATAACACTTTTATTTGATTTATTATTGAACTTGATGCAAGTTATAACACTTTTTTTATTTATTATTGAACTTGATGCAAGTTATAACACTTTTGTTTTATTTATTATTGAATTGATGCAAGTTATTTTATTTGATATTGAACTTGATGCAAGTTATACCACAGCTGCACAGTTATTTTATTTATTATTGAACTTGATTTTATTTTATGTTATTGAGTTTGAATGTATAAAACTTGATGTTCGATAAATTTGAAAATGTTAAGCTTGGCATTAGCGTTCTGTTGGGGCGATGGGGGCAGGTGGAGCTTGAAAACTCCCCCTTGTCCAAAGTGGGGGATGACAAAAAAAGTTTGAGAAGCACTGCTTTAATTGAACACGACCGACACCATGGATTGCTCAGCTGCACTTTACTGACAATACACAACATACAATTGTCGTCAATGACTTTGTTGCCATCGTCAAGTCCCTACACAAATATTATACAGAAAAAGATAGTGAACTTAAATTCTTAACATGACAATATTTCTGTCGTTGCATGCACGCCTACCTCTCCCGTTATCGTGGACAAAAGGGAAGTTGGAAGGCGTGTCCAACGCATATTAAGAGACAGGTGTCACAGTAATTATTGCAGTAGGAGGGACAACGAGACAATGGTTCCACATTGACAAAACATTGAACAATATCCAGGTATTTACATGTAACTTACACATTTTGTGTAATTATAACAATAATAAAGCATTATAAAATACATTATTTACAAGACATAATTGACCCTGTTACATATATATATATATATATATATATATATATATATATATATATATATATATATATATATATATATATATATATATATATGGATATTGATATTGATATTGATAATTATATATATTGATAGATAGATATTAATATATAATTATATAATTATTTTTTTATCTGATTAATCACATTTTGGAATTTGGATTAATCATGATTGGTAATTAATCACTTGCATGATTGAAAATCCCTTAAAAAGACCTCAATATTTGTACACAAATACAATTGTATTGTCAGAATGTCATCCAGAAACATTTTTAAATGTTTAGATTGAATGCATGTCATTTATTTGCACATAACTTTGTAAAAGTATTATCTAAAGTTCTTTTAGAATTAAATTTGCCAACGAGCACACAAATCACTTTTTTGTACTGACGTATGCATTAATACGATCACTGACCATGTAGCAGTTAAGGTAAAAGAGCTTATGCGGTCAAAATAAATGGCATGATTAATCCAAGTGTGCACAAGATTATATATAAGATCTGACCACAGAACTTTCCTCCAGAAGGTCTTATCTTTGTCCATGTGATGTTAGATGAAACAAAAATTGAGCTGTTTGGCCACAATACCCAGCAATCTGTTTCGAGGAGAAAAGGCGAGGCCTTTAATCCCAGGAACACCACCCTACCGTCAAGCATGGTGGTGGTAGTATTATGCTCTGGGCCTGTTTTGCTGCCAATGGACCTGGTGCTTTACAGAGAGTAAATGGGACAATGAAAAAGGAGGATTACCTCCAAATTCTTCAGGACAACCTAAAATCATCAGCCCGGAGGTTGGGTCTTGGGTTTAGTTGGGTGTTCCAACAGGACAATGACCCCAAACACACGTCAAAAGTGGTAAAGTAATGGCTAAATCAGGCTACAATTAAGGTTTTAGAATGGCCTTCCCAAAGTCCTGACTTAAACGTGTGGACAATGTTGAAGAAACAAGTCCATGTCAGAAAACCAACACATTTAGCTGAACTTCACCAATTTTGTCAAGAGGAGTGGTCAAAAATTCAACCAGAAGCTTGTCAAAAGCTTGTGGATGGCTATCAAAAGCACCTTATTGCAGTGAAATTTGCCAAGGGGCCTGTAACCAAATATTAACATTGCTGTACGTATACTTTTGACCCAGCATATTTGGTCACATTTTCAGTAGACCCATAATACATTCATAGAAGAACCAAACTTCATGTATGTTTTTTGTGACCAACAAGTATGTGCTCCAATCACTCTATCACAAAAACATAAGAGTTGTAGAAATTATTGGAAAGTCAAGACAGCCATGACATTATGTTCTTTACAAGTGTACGTAAACTTTTGACCACGACTGTACACATACTATTTGCCCTGTGTCCATGGGCTTATTTATTGAGTTTGTAAACAATAACAAAAACAATAAAATATGTTTTAATGATTTTTTTAAAATATCGATCTAGCCACTGTAGTATCGACCATACACTAATAATTTACTTGGTTTCATTGTTGTCGATATTTGTACTGAGCCACTCACCTTTGTTTACATTCAGGAGTTTCAGCTTAGCATTTAGCATATCCTCCCATACGGTGTGTAGTGTAATATGTTTAGCAATTCCTCGTATTCCAGTGATGAATACTTTGAAAAAACATAGTTAATTTGCCGCCATGGAGGCGAGGATTACTGACTTAGAAGTGGCTTTGCACTGTGGAGGGACGTTAGCTGCTCGCAAGAATGCTACAGTGTGTTGCGGACACGTGTCTTTGCTTGTCGCTGTCAACATTCGCAACACACAGCTAGAATGTGTCATCAACATCCATCCATCCATTTTCTACCGCTTGTCCCTTTTGGGATCAACATGCATTTATATATTTATTACATTTATATTTATATAAATGTAATATATATTTATAAATGTATATTATATATGATTTATACCACACAACCCTAAAAAGAGCCCTCTTGACATGAAATAGCATCCCAACAGTCACCTTTAATAGTAATGTTGTGTGAGGCTGAGTCACTCAGTGGCCATGAAGAACTGTCTGATTGGTTTGGTCTCATCTAGTTGCCAATACTAGTGTAGTATTAATATTTTTAGTGTGTATAGACATGTTGATGCTTTAGAATGTGCTTTTAAAAAAATATATATTTTGAATACACGGTAAAAGATGAAGGACGACTGTAGTCGTATTATGTTGGGAGCAGGGCCGCACCGCCCTTAATGCAGAACAAGCGCTGTGCGTTGGGCTTGCGATCTGTGAGGGGCACTGGTTTGGGTAAAGCAGCGCATTTAAAAAGTCAACCGCCCCACCGCGGTCTTCCCGTCCGGTTGCGGGGGGTCTCCGGGCCCCTTGGGCGGGGCGTCCCGCCTTTCTGCCCGTGTGGGGTGTGGTCTCTCGCTAGCTTGGGGTCTGGCTGTCCCCTGCTTTTCTTGTGCCTTGTCCTCTGCCGGGTGCGTCTGTCTGCGGCCTGCTGCTGGCCCTTGTGGGCGGCGCGGTGGGCCGGGCTCTGGGGTTCTTGTCACTGTCCGGCTTGGCTGCGTGGGGGCGGTGGTCCATGGTTCCCTGGGCACCACACCTACTGTTTGTGGGTTGGGCTCTCGGGGCGGCTGGGGCCGTACTCTGGCTCCCACACACACTGGGAGTCAAATGTATTGTACACACAAATTCACATATACTCACACACATACATACACACATACATAGGTACCTACGCTCCCACATACATATACAACTACAGTACATATTTACATACTCAAAGTTCGTACATCCACACGCACATTCATTATACAAACATACACATACTGTACATATACATTCACTGTACAAACATACATATACACATACTGTACATATACACTCACTGTACAAACACATATACACATACTGTACATATACACTCACTGTACAAACACACATACTGTATACACATACTGTACATATACATTCACTGTACAAACACACACATACACATACTATACATATACATTCACGGTACAAACATACATATACACATACTGTACATATACATTCACTGTACAAACACATATATACACATACTGTACATATACAAGTACATATGCACACATACACTCATGCACATAATCACGTTTCATCAAACATATATTAATGTTGTTGCCCTAGGGTAAACTGGGTATAACACATGGCACTCTGACAAAGCTTAACCTATTGTTACTATAACAATCTACAAGGTTAATGTAGGTTGCTTCTCTTTCTTCCCCCTCATTTTTCTGCATTCTTTCGTATCTCAAAGTTATCGTTACGTATATGTATTGTTGCATTTGAACAATTGTATTGTTGATAATAAAGGTAAATTATTGGTATTGTTCATTATCAATAGCGCTATTTCTATTGGTATTTGTATGGCTCCATTTTTAGTGTAATAATGCTCATTGTCATTTCTGTATTATTTTTTATTTTCGCTAACTGCTTATTTGCTATTACTTTTACCATCATATTTGTACATGTCGTATTTGCTGATGTTGCTCTGTTGTTGTTGTTGTTGTTGTGTTTGCTGTTGTTGTTTTTGTCTCTCTGTCTAATCCCCCTCTTGTCCCCACAATTCCCCCCTCTGTCTTCCTTTTTTTCTCTTTCTATCCCATCCTGCTCCGGTCCGGCTGCACCAAATGATAATATTAATACATTTAATAAAGTCAAAAAAATAAATAAGTCAATTAATGAACAACAGAGCGCTTCATAGGAAATGTTACCGCAAACAAATTCCTAGCTGCTTCCTGCTCCGTCAATAATGAGAATGAAATGTCGGATTTCCCCCCATTTACCTAATGATTGTCATGGCGCAGTGCATTAGTGCTTGTCAGGTATATATATATATACATATATATATATATATATATATATATATATATATATATATACATATATATATACATATATATATATATATATATATATATATATATATATATATATATATATATATATATATATATATATATATATATATATATACATATATATATATACATATATATATGTATATATATATATGTATATATATATATATATATATATATATATATATATATATATATATATATATATATATATATATATATATATATATATATATATATATATATATATATATATATATATATATAAAATAAATACTTGAATTTCAGTGAATTCTAGCTATAAATATACTCCTCCCACCCTTTGATGATATTACGGACCGTAGATGGTGAAATCCCTAAATTTCTTGCAATAGCTGGTTGAGAAAGGTTTTTCTTAAACTGTTTAACAATTTGCTCACGCATTTGTTGACAAAGTGGTGACCCTCGCCCCATCCTTGTTTGTGAATGACTGAGCATTTCATGGAATCTACTTTTATACCCAATCATGGCACCCACCTGTTCCCAATTTGCCTGTTCACCTGTGGGATGTTCCAAATAAGTGTTTGATGAGCATTCCTCAACTTTATCAGTATTTATTGCCACCTTTCCCAACTTCTTTGTCACGTGTTGCTGGCATCAAATTCTAAAGTTAATGATTATTTGCAAACAAAAAAATGTTTATCAGTTTGTACATCAAATATGTTGTCTTTGTAGCATATTCAACTGAATATGGGTTGAAAATGATTTGCAAATCATTGTATTCCGTTTATATTTACATCTAACACAATTTCCCAACTCATATGGAAACGGGGTTTGTATATATATATATATATATATATATATATATATATATATATATACATATATATATATATATATATATATATATATATATATATATATATATATATATATATATATATACATATACATATACATATACATATATATATATATATATATATATATATATATATATATATATATATATATACATAGTAGGGCTGCGAATCTTTGGGTGTCCCACGATTCGATTCAATATCGATTCTTGGGGTCACGAGTCGATTATAAATCGATTTTCGATTCAAAAACGATATTTTTCCGATTCAAAACAATTCTCTATTCATTCAATACATAGGATTTCAGCAGGATCTACCCCAGTCTGCTGACATGCAAGCAAAGTAGTAGATTTTTGTAAAAAGCCTTTATAATTGTAAAGGACAATGTTTTATCAACTGATTGCAATAATGTAAATTTGTTTTAACTATTAAATGAACCAAAAATATGACTTATTTTATCTTTGTGAAAATATTGGACACAGTGTGTTGTCAAGCTTATGAGATGCGATGCAAGTGTAAGTCACTGCGACACTATTGTTCATTTTTATTTTTATAAATGTCTAATGATAATGTCAATGAGGGATTTTTAATCACTGCTATGTTGAAATTGTTACAAATATTGATACTGTTGTTGATAATATTCATTTTTGTTTCACTACTTTTGGTTTGTTCTGTGTCGTGTTTGTGTCTCCTCTCAATTGCTCTGTTTATTGCTGTTCTGAGTGTTGCTGGGTCGGGTTTGGTTTTGGAATTGGATTTCATTGTTATGGTATTGCTGTATATTATTTTGTTGGATTGATTAATAAAAAATTTTAAAAAATTAAAAAAATAAATCGTTTTTTGAAAAATGAGAATCGATACTGAATCATACAACGTGGGAATCGCGATTTGAATTCAAATCGATTTTTTCCCACACCCCTAATATATATACCTGTACATATATATATACACTACCGTTCAAAAGTTTGGGGTCAGCCAAACAATTTTGTGGTATAGCCTTCATTTCTAAGAACAAGAATAGACTGTCGAGTTTCAGATGAAAGTTCTCTTTTTCTTGCCATTTTGAGCGTTTAATTGACCCCACAAATGTGATGCTCCAGAAACTCAATCTGCTCAAATGAAGGTCAGTTTTGTAGCTTCTGTAATGAGCTAAACTGTTTTCAGATGTGTGAACATGATTGCACAAGGGTTTTCTAATCATCAATTAGCCTTTAGAGCAGGGGTCACCAACGCGGTGCCCGCGGGCACCAGGTCGCCCGTAAGGACCAGATGAGTCACCCGCGGGCCTGTTCTAAAAAATTTTTAAAAAAAAATAAATAAATTTTTTTTTTATTTTTTTAAATTAAATCTACATAGAAAAAACACAAGATACACTTTCAATCAGTGCATCAACCCAAACAACCTCACCCATGCACACTCATCCACACCCACTCACACAAAAGGGGTTATTTCTTTCTGCTACCAATATTCTGGTTCCCACAACATAGACAACACATCTGCAAGGGACACAGTCCCTGAAGCACACATGATTGTACAGGCTGCTGGTCCACTAACATTTTCATTAATTACTATTTTTTATGTAATTATTTTTATATTGTTTTACTTTCTTTTTTATCCAAGAAAATGTTTTTTATTTATTAATCTTATTTTATTTTATTTTTTTAAAAAAGGGCCTTATCTTCAACAGACCAGGTTGTCAATGAAATTAGATTTGTTTAAAGGGTTTTTTAAACCAGGCCCAGTCCAGATAATGTCCAAGTCGGACTCAGCAACACACACCTTCATTCATGTACACAGAAAAAAATTAGGGAACACAACAGATTGCATATAATTTATAAACAAAATTACATTTTCAAAATAAGCATTTATGTACAGTCCAGATTATGTCCAGGTCACTCAAATTATTGAACACAACAACAGATATCATATAATCTATAAACATAATTATACTTTCAAAATAAGCCTTTGAGGACTTCTCATCTTTTTTTTAATGTTTTTTGGCATCATTATCGTTTTCAACCATGTAACTTTTTAAAGTTAGAAAATACTGAATAAATGTTTTAAAGAAAGTAATACTAAGTGAATATCTGTTTTTGGCCTTAAAAATAAACATTTTACCGAGTACTATAATTAAATTGACTAAATCATGATTGTCAATGAACTCTCCTAAAATAACAGAAACCACATCAAGCTTCATAAACAAACCAATCCTTAAACACATTTGTTCAACTTCCACCCAAAACAAAGACACAATATGACAATACCAAAACAAATGCAGGGTGGATTCAGGCTCCTGACAACAAAATCGGCAATCATCTGACTCTGTCATATTCCATAATTTTAACATTTTCCCTGTGGGTAAGAAGTTATAAATAATTTTAATTTGAAAATAACGATTTTGCACATCGATAGTGGTTTTATAGATTAGTTTGAATATGGCATCCCATGGCAACGGGCAGTCAAAAAAGTCCTCCCATTTTCCATTTGTGTTGTATGAGGCAGCCTTCAAAGATTTCTTTATTAAATAAAAATTATATATTTTTCTATTTATTTTAGTTCCTTTTTGCCAACTAGAATTTCTTATTAGAGGTTTACAAACTAATAATTTAGTAGTTCCATAATTAATTATTTGTTTCCATCTTTTCCCAATTACTCCAGTTAGTTGATAAAATGAAAAGCTTGAGCAAGCATCACCATACATAGCTCTAAATTCATCATACTTCATAATTTTACCATTCTTATTGATAATATCATTGACAAAAAAGATTCCTCTTTCAAACATATTTTTCCAAAAGAAAGGCTTTCCATCTATTACAATATTAGAGTTCATCCATATTAACTGCTGCAAAATATTGTCTCTTTTTTCTGGCACATAAACTTGAAAACACCACTATGAGTGGATTGTTTCCTTTATGAACCCCGCCATGTTTCCCAGCAGACTCTCTGGGAGGGGATCACTTGTAAAAAAGGATACAATTTCTTTTGATACAGTACATGTTTTTTGTCCAACAGGACATTTGTGTACCACTCAATGTTTAAATACATCTTTGGAACAATTGATGCTTTTAAAGACAGACACATAGCTTCAAGGTTGAGAAGTTTCAGGCCCCCATATTCATACTCTTTGTACAAAACCTTTCTTTTAATCTTTTCTGGTTTGCCGTTCCAGACAAAATCGAAGACCCTCCGCTCATAAATCTTAAAAAAGTTTTGTGATGGAGCTGGTAATGACAAAAACAAATAAATAAATTGAGGAATAATTAACGAGTTGGCAATAGACATTTTACCATACAAGGTTAGGGATTTCCCTTTCCATAATTGCATAATTTTGTCCAGCTTTCTTAGTCGATTATCATAATTCACTGAGCCTAGATCTTCCAGATTTTCTGGGACAACAACACCAAGTATGTTAACTGGTCCATCTGTCCACAAAACAGGCACTTTGCATTCCATTCGAAAGGACGTTCCCTTTAGATTTCCGATCCTTAACATTTTACATTTATCATAATTAAGCTTAAGGCCAGATTGCTGTGAAAATATGTCCAAAAGATTAAGAAGGTTCCGCAAACAATGAGGAAAAATCTTATCTTTGTGAATCAGCCTTTTCTGACATGAACTTCATCAAGAACAAACACAGAACACGCCTCACTGATGCACATCTGCAAGACTCACTCAGAGTTGCAGTGTCAAGTTACACACCAGAGTACAACACACTAGTTAACAGCATGCAATGCCAGGCTTCCCACTAACTGACAAAGAAACATAACAGATTTGGTGTCCAGTTCAAAGTGTGACATGATTTAAAAATTTGAGAGTTTACTTTTGTATTTTACATGAGTTATTATTTGTACAAACATGGTGCAAAGTAATTCATGATTTGTTAAAAAATGTTAGTGGCTAGCTAGTTAAAATGGGATATTGTGATTTCACAAGACTGTCTTAGAAGTGATCATTTGAAAATGTTCAATTTGAAAAATGTGCACTTAGAGAAAATATAAAAATAAAGTTTTGCATATTGATATTTATCTGTTTCTATATATATTTATTGTGAGAAATCATTAAGATGATCAGTGTTTCCACAAAGATAAATATCATTAATTATTAATAATAACAGAGTTAAAGGTAAATTGAGCAAATTGGCTACTTCTGGCAATTTATTTAAGTGAACTGGTAGCCCTTCGCATTAATCAGTACCCAAGAAGTAGCCCTTGGTTTCAAAAAGGTTGGTGACCCCTGCTTTAGAGCCAATGAGCAAACACATTGTACCATTAGAACACTGGAGTGATAGTTGCTGGAAATGGGCCTCTATACACCTATGTAGATATTGCACCAAAAACCAGACATTTGCAGTTAGAATAGTCATTTACCACATTAGCAATGTAAAGAGTGTATTTCTTTAAAGTTAAGACTAGTTTAAAGTTATCTTCATTGAAAAGTACAGTGCTTTTCCTTCAAAAATAAGGACATTTCAATGTGACCCCAAACTTTTGAACGGTAGGGTATATATATATATATATATATATGTAACAGGGTCAATAATGTCTTGTAAATAATGTATTTTATAATGTTTTATTATTGTTATAATTACACAAAATGTGTAAGTTACATGTAAATGCCTGAATATTGTTTGATGTTTTGTCAATGTGGAACCATTGTCTCGTTGTCCCTCGTATTGCAATAATTACTGTGACACCTGTCTTTTTATATGCGTTGGACACGCCTTCCAACTTCCCTTTTGTCTTCAATAAAGGGAAAGGTAGCCAGGCGTCCATGCGACGACAGAAATTGTATTGTCTTGTTAAGAACTTAAGTTCACTTTCTTGTTCTGTATTATATTTGTGTAGGGACTCGACGATGGCAAAAAGTTATTGACAACAATTGTATTCTGTGTATTATCAGTAAAGTGCAGCTGAGCAATCCATGGTGTCGGTCGTGTTCCATAAAAGCCACACAACGCAGAGGAAAAGACCACTGGTTACACACACACATATATACAGTATACATATATATATATATATATATATATATGTATATCCATCCATCCATCCATTTTCTACCGCTTATTCCCTTAGGGGTCGCTGGAGCCTATCTCAGCTACAATCGGGCGGAAGGCGGGGTACACCCTGGACAAGTCGCCACCTCATCGCAGGGCCAACACAGATAGAGAGACAACATTCACACTCACATTCACACACTAGGGCCAATTTAGTGTTGCCAATCAGCCTATCCCCGGGTGCATGTCTATATATATATATATATATATACATATATATTGTATATATATAATAATGCTGTGCTATTGTTTCAAGGTACTTTCAAGGGTCATTGATCTGATTTACTCTCATTTTCCACAAGATGGCAGCTAATATGTAGCATTCAGAGCTCCTGGCTGCACTCTAAACAGCACATTTGAGGATTATACTGGTTTGCAAAAAATATTTTTAACCCAATTAGGTGAAATTACATAATCTCCCACGGCACACTAGACTGTATTTCACGACGCACTAGTGTGCCGCGGCACAGTGGTTGAAAAACACGAATGTAGACACAAATAATGACAATTATCCAGAGTCCTTCCCAACCCATTATTTGAAAAGCATTGTCCCAACACATTACCATCCATCCATCCATTTTCTACCGCTTATTCTCTTCGGGGTCGCTGGAGCCTATCTCAGCTACAATCGGGCGGAAGGCGGGGTACACCCTGGACAAGTCGCTACCTCATCGCAGGGCCAACACAGATAGACAGACAACATTCACACTCACATTCACACACTAGGGCCAACATTACCTCCTCTAAAAATGTTTTATTAGTCCACAAGTTACATGGTCCACAGTTGATCAAAAAATAGATATATAAAACATATATATCACATGTACATAAGTATTCACAGCCTTTGCTAAATACTTTGTTGATGCACATTTGGCAGCAATTACAGCCTCTTTGCAGCACCTCTCAAGCTCTATCAGGTTGGATGGGAAGCGTTGGTTTTCATCCAGGATCTCTGTGGAGTTGAAACTCAGTGTGAATGAAGTGTCCCTGCCCTGGAAGTAAGGAGCTGTCTCCTCCTTAATCTTACTCCTTGGTGAAGTACCAGAAAGAACTACATTTCCCAGAACACCAAGGTCAAGATGGCCACCAATTGGCTGATTCAAGGCAGCTGTTAAGGAATGGTGGTGCTGTCTCATTTCATGCAAGCAAGCAGAGCGGCAAGACGCAAAAATCTACAAGATCCATCTTTAAAAGACTTCCAACACACCAATGGTCGGTGAATATACCCACTTTGCAATATGCTGAAATGCTTATTTGTTAAAACTCACCTTGACATGTTGGTTTACTTACCTGTCTTAAATTGTTTTTAGTTTGAACCACAGCAAATTTACTCCAACCTTGAGCATTGATTGCATCTGGGTATTTTCTTACTGTTTGATAATTAAAAAGCTTGAGTTAATTGAATTGTTAAATAAGCTCAATTTAAAGGGATAAAAAGTCAAAGATTATGGTTCAAAGTTAAAAGTAATAAAGATAAAAGCAAAGTTGAAGGATAAAAATGTTAAAACTTTTGCTTAAAGTTAAGCTAATTATACTTACCTTTATACTTACCTTACTAATTAAGCTACCTTATTAATTAAGCTAATTATACTTACCTTTTACTTACCTTTACTCCGTTTGGTGGATTTACTCAGTTCCATCATGGTAATGAATTTACATGATTGATTACTTAATTGCATGATTAGTTAAATGATTAATTGAGTGAACGATTAAGTAATTAAACGATTGATTGATTAAATTAAATGATCAATTAATTTTGACTTCTTTAAAGTGACTAAAACTACTTTTCTGATTTACTTGTTTCATTTTACTGAAACTGGTTAATTTGACAGTGCCTTCACATGCATTTAATCTAAGTGTCTAGAGTCCTTTTGAAAAGTAATGTTAGATAATTTAAAAGTTTAAACAATGGTATTTAAAAGTTTGCAAATTTAACTTTAAAAATAATACCTGTTTGAGTCAGTTGAATTTGAACCTTTTTGTAAATACCTGTACATATATTGTTTTTCCATTGTTAACACTTGTGTTCGAAGGTTAACAACCTGATTGAATGATGATCAACAGAAAAGAAACCAACAAAGCCAAAAAGTTGGATAAATAAAGTTGATCAATTGGAAATCCGAGTTGTCCTGGTGTCCTTTACGGAGTCAATAAGTGGAACTTGACAATCTCTGTACTTCGCTGGATTAATCTTTCCCTCTATCCTGACTCGTCTCCTAGTTCCTGCCACGGAAAAACATCCCCACAGCATGATGCTGCCACCACCATGCTTCTCTGTAGGGACTATATTGGCCTGGTGATGAGTGTTGCCTCATGTTTTCCTCCAAACATGATGCCTGACATTCACACCAAAGACTTCAATCTTTGTCTCATCAGACCGTATAATTTTGTTTCTCATGATCTAAGAGTCTTTCAGGTGCATTTTGGCATACTTTTTACTAAAAAAATGGCTTCTGTCTGCCCACAATACCATACAGGCCGGATTGGTGGATTGCTGCGGAGTTGGTTGTCCTTCTGGAAGGTTCTCCTCTCTCTCCACAGAGGAATGCTGTAGTTCTGACAGAGGGACAATCAGGGTCTTTGTCACCTCTCTGACTATAGACTAAGATGAATGCAGCAATGTACAGAGACATCCTGGATGAAAACCAACACTTTCCATCCAAGGTGCTGCAAAGAGGAAAGGGTGAAACTGCCCAAAGATAGGAGTGTCAAGCTTGTGGCATCGTATTAAAAAAGACTTGAGGCTGTAATTGCTGCCAAAGGTGCATCAACAAAGTATTGAGTAAAGGCTGTGAATACTTTTACTTTGTGAATACTTTTTGGCTGTTAATACATTTGCAAAATGTTTTTAAAAAACTCTTTCACATTTTCATGAGGTATTGTGTGTAGAATTTTGCGGACAAAAATAGACTTATTCCATTCTGGAATAAGGAAGTAACAACAAAATGTGATTTATTTATTTTTGTTCGTAGTCAAAGAGACCAACAAATACTACACTTCTGTCATTTTAAATCCACCTTCTTATTCGCTTACCGTGTCGGCCTACTCAAAGACAAGAAAACACAGCCAAAATTGAAAATATCCCATTTAATAGTTTACAACTCATCTTTATTCATGTACAGTATCATACTTTCAGTCTGACATTCACACTGACCTAGAAGCCACGCCAAACCATAGGATTTACTTAAATGAAGGGGAAAAAAAGCTAAAAAAGGGAATCTTGAAATCAAATATTAGATTGCAAAATTGCGTGAATGTTTTCAAGAAGAGTGATAGTGAAATCCAACTGATTCAAAAGCGTGTGCACTTCATTGGTCACCATCTTTAGTCCTCGTTATGATCATCAAAAGTCCTAAAGTACATGTCACTAGTGCCCCTCATGACAGACAGACTCTTGCATTTTTCCAAAACAAAAAAAATCAGGTAGAGTAGAAATGACAATATTTACACTGACTTACACATGCAATGCAGTTACACACTGCAAATTGACATTTGCGCCAAAAATCATGTAAATTATGGCATCTCACACACACACACACACACACACACACACACACACACACACACACACACACACACACACACACACACACACACACACACACACACACACACACACACACAGTCATAATCTCACACACACAAAAACACACAACTGAAATCAATCTGCTGATGCTTTTGTCTTCTTCGCATGTCCAAAGCACTTAAATTGGGTTTATGTTAGCATTAACACACGTGGATTTGCATTGTGGCTTGATCCAAGGGCACTGACTACACACTGAAAAAGACAAGACAAACAACACCAACAAAAACATTCTGGACTAGGACTCTGGATTATTTTCTTGCACAGCTCTCTCATGTGGGCATTAATTGTCTTTCTCCTGCCACTTTTTTAACAGCTGACTCACAGTCATCATTATTTTGGGCATACTATGGACATATTTAGAATGAAAGAGGAAGTATTGCATTAAAGAAAAATAAAAGTATAGTAAAAATGTAAAAGAGGGAGAGGCATTTAAAGGTGCAAAAAAAGAAGAGAGAAGCACACTTATTTCCAAAAAAAAAAAAAAAGGCAGGACGAGAGCAATCGTTTGAAGGGCGAGGAAGCTGATGCAACAAGGTGCAGAATTGTGGTTTCTCAGTAGTACAGGTCATCATTCAGATAGCTTTGTAAAAAGACATCCAGTCAAGAGCCAAAAGTACGAAGACGCAGTAAATCAAATGCAATTGCATCAGTTTTAGGAATCTTTTGTACATATATGCACACAATTAGATTTCCTAGCTAATCTGTTGAAGTCTTCATGTGGTTTTTTTTTATTTAATTAACTGGATCAGCCTTTGTTTGTTTTACAATTATATACAATGTACAGGTAGCAGATCATATACCTTTTACAACGAATGAGTGGTGATACAGGGAGGCCTGACGTTGACGACTAGGACTACTTAGACAATATACTGGTTTTCGAAAATGGCATCTAAAAAAAAAAAAGATGGAAGATAGTACAAGAGACAAAACATCTGTAAAAGCCCTCAATATGTACAGAAAAAAAGCTAATATAGCATTTGTCAGTAACAGAAAGATTAAAGTGAAATTATTTCCTCCATATACACACATTGTCGCTGAAAAATATTTCCAAAGCTAATAGTCTCCGATTTTGATCACCTAATAACTTCTGTTAGCGTCTGTCACGCAGATTGCAACAGGGAAGACCTCAGCCAGGCCAGCCACTCAAAGAAGAATAGAACATTGTGAGGTATTAACGTTAGCCTCCCCAACAGTCAGACCTGTGATTCAGAGACCACCAGAACCAAGATCCATAGCACTAAAAAGTCCAAACCCGTCCCAGTACGTCACTCAATCCATCAATCAGATGACAGAATCTTGATGAAGGCTTGACGCCATCCTATGAAACTTTAGCTGCCACCAATTTTGAACGATGTGTTGTGTTTTGGGTCTTATGGGCACAAATGAAGCTAAACAGCATCATTTAAGGACAATCTGGATCAGGTTCCTGTTGTTAAAGTTTCAAAGTAAGACATGATTGAAGGAGATGTACGCTGAACCCACCACCACAACAGAAAGCTCTAAGCGCTTGAAATGTAAAAAAAAGTGAGACCATAAATACCAATTTCTAATAGATGGTGATCAGGCTAACAAAGCTCATGATGAACTGTTCCTCTAAGTCAGAAAGGCACGTCAACTTTGATATCAGGCATAAATAATCAAGTGGATTTACTGCAGAAATCAAACATACTTTCACAGAAATAGTGCCAATGTGATGACAGTCTCAACAGCTATGGAAACAAACTAAAAGGGGGAGACCAGCATTCAGTGCATGTAACTACATTCATAACAGGCTTCAATTACATGGGTTTGTGCAACCAGATAAAATGTGTCCCAGTGACAAGGTAACATGAGCCACAAGGAAAAACATTTGAGTGAGTCAAAGGATTCTGACCTTCCTTGACTAAAACTAAACACATAGACCTCCTTACAAGCGATATATAGACTGTGAGGAAACCTATGCAGTGAAGTTGTCAATTACCAAGTCCAACATTTTCAGATGAAATGTGGCCATTCTGCTAGAAGGTCTGAGTGTGATTGTGACGCAAAGAAGCGAGTACACTCTCAGCTGATGAATGCTTTTCAAACATGAAGTAAATCATCTGATAAACCGTTATAAAGGTATTTAAAGAACAATCTTAAATATTACTTGAAGTGTTAATCATTTCATATTTACTAGTCTGTTCATACAGGGCGATGAGTGAAAAAAAGTAGCAAAGGACATGACACCAATTAAGAAAAGGTCATTGATTGATAGGTAATCCCACCCTTTTGTTTTTTTCCTTCGTTAAAGACACTGCTGCGACTGGAGGGCAGCGTTTTTTTCTGAGTCTTTTGAGCGGGTCCATTGGAAGAAAGGAAGGGAATTGAGTGGGGGGGGGGAAGAAAGGCGAAAGAAAATAATTTTCATAGTCCCCTTTGGAGAGAGGCTTTTAGGAGCAAATGAAGCAACGTATCACTGCCACGACTGAGGGGGAAAGTTATTGACCTCAGCCAGGTCTTGGACAGGTGAGCCTTTGTGGGTGTACGTCAGCTTCACCCTCATGCGCAGCTGTTGCTGAAATTGGAACAATGTGGGGTTTTTATGAGAGTAGGAGTTCAATGAGAACTACGGATACTCAAATCAGATTTGAATTGAAGGAGAGCATACTGACCTTCTGTGAGTTAAGGACTCTGATGACCTGTGTGACAGTTCCCTGGTTGAGTGCTTGGACGACATTACTACTAGGGGACAGGAGCTGCAGCTGGAATGTCTGAGAAAACAAGCATGGAAACAAAACTTAAGTACAGGACAATAATAAAAACACAAAAGCACCATAATTAAGCACAAATTATATACCGTAATTTCCGGACTATAAGCCGCACCTGACTATAAGCCGCACCAGCTAAATTTAGGGGAAAATACAGATTGCTCCATATATAAGCCGCACCCGACTATAAGCCGCAGGGTTTTGATGTGTAATTACCGTAGTATATAGGGGTTCCTGCTACCACGGAGGGGATTGTCGGGACAGAGATGACTGTTTGGGAACGCAAAGCGTCCCATTTATTAACAATAAATCTTTCAATCATTCAATCAAACTTTCACATCTTTGACATGGCGAACAGCATTCATGCAGAGTACAAATAATACAACGGTGCAAAGTAATACAAAGTGCTCGCCTGTACGTTATCAAAATAACCAGCCTACCGGTATATGAAAAGTCAGTCTTTAATCATTGTGTCATCGTCTTCCTCCTGTGTACTAAAACCACCGAAATCCTCTTCGTCGGTGTCGGAGAAGAACAGGCCGTATATAAGCCGCACCCTTATATAAGCCGCAGGGACCAGAACGAGGGGAAAAAGTAGCGGCTTATAGTCCGGAAATTACGGTAATTGCAAATGCAGGAAAGTCAGGCACCATTGGGATAAAAACTTTAAAAAATATTGCAAAATGCAGCCTGAAGAAAGATTATTTAGTGCCCAACTCTCCTCTTCGAAACAAAGTCAACAAAAGCGTCAATTTAATGGCACCTATGATGATTTTAATCTACATTTAAAGGCCTACTGAAATGATTTTTTTTATTTAAACGGGAATAGCAGATCCATTCTATGTGTCATACTTGATAATTTCGCGATATTGCCATATTTTTGCTGAAAGGATTTAGTAGAGAAAATCGACGATAAAGTTCGCAACTTTTGGTCGCTGATAAAAAAAGCCTTGTCTGTACCGGAAGTAGCGTGACGTCACAGGAGCTAGTATTCCTCACAATTCCCCGTTGTTTACAATGGAGCGAGAGATTCGGAGCGACAAAGCGACGATTACCCCATTAATTTGAGCGAGGATGAAAGATTCGTAGATGAGGAACGTTACAGTGAAGGACTCGAGAGGCAGTGATGGACGTATCTTTTTTCGCTCTGACCGTAACTTAGGTACAAGCTGGCTCATTGGATTCCACACTCTCTCCTTTTTCTATTGTGGATCACGGATTTGTATTTTAAACCACCTCGGATACTATATACTCTTGAAAATGAGTCGAGCACGCGAAATGGACATTTAAAGTGACTTATCTCCACGACAATACATCGGTGACACACTTAGCTACTGAGCTAACGTGATAGCATCGTTCTCAAATGAAGATAGAAACAAAAGAAATAAACCCCTGACTGGAAGGATAGACAGAAGATCAACAATACTATTAAACCATGTACATGTAACTACACGGTTAAAAATTCTCAGCCTGGTAAGGCTTAACAATGCTGTTGCTAACGACGCTAAGGCTAATTTAGCAACTTAGCAACCGGACCTCACAGAACTATGATAAAAACATTAGCGCTCCACCTACGCCAGCCAGCCCTCATCTTCCCATCAACAGCCATGCTCACCTGCGTTCCAGCGATCGACGGCGCGACGAAGGACTTCATCCGTGGGTTTGGCGGCAAGCATCGGCTAGGCGTAGTAAGTAGTCCTTGTTGTGTTGCTGTAAGTATTGTACTTAGCCGCTAATACCCCGATCGATCCCACCTACAACGTTCTTCTTTGCAGCCTCCATTGTTCATTAAACAAATTGCAAAAGATTCACCAACACAGCTGTCCAGAATACTGTGGAATTTTGTCGAAGAAAACAAGAGGTTTTTGTATCGGGTCGACGGGGTACAACCACTTCCGTGGATTTTGTGACGTCACGCGCATAAATCATATCCAAAGGAGTTTTTCAACCGGAAGTGTGGCGGGAATTTTAAAATTGCACTTTATAAGTTAACCCGGCCGTATTGGCATGTGTTTCAATGTTAAGATTTCATCATTGATATATAAACTATCAGACTGCGTGGTCGGTAGTAGTGGGTTTCAGTAGGAAATATCCTGCTGAAAACGTCTCGCATGATGACGTTTGCGCATGACGTCACGGATTGTGCGGACATATTGGGACACCATTGTGGCCAGCTATTAAGTCGTCTGTTTTCATCGCAAAATTCCACAGTATTCTGGACATCCGTGTTGGTGAATCTTTTGCAATTTGTTTAATGAACAATGAAGACAGCAAAGAAGAAAGCTGTAGGTAGGATCGGTGTATTAGCGGCTGACTACAGCAACACAACCAGGAGGACTTTGAGTTGGATAGCAGACGCACTACCGTGAGTACAGCTTTGGCTTCCAAATATTTGATCGCTTGCCTGTACGTGCGTGCCGCTATGTGCATGTCACGTACGTAACTTTGGGGAAATATATGTGCTGTATGAACTTTACGGAGGTGAACGGTACTTTGGGCTGTGGGATTGAGTGTGTTGTGCGGGTGTTTGATTTGTATTGGTGGGTTATATGGACGGGAGGGGGGAGGTGTTTGTTATGCGGATTAATTTGTGGCATATTAAATATAAGCCTGGTTGTGTTGTGGCTAATAGAGTATATATATGTCTTGTGTTTATTTACTGTTTTAGTCATTCCCAGCTGAATATCAGGTCCCACCTGCCTCTCACAGCATCTTCCCTATCTGAATCGCTTCCACCGCCCTCTAATCCTTCACTCTCACTTTCCTCATCCACAAATCTTTCATCCTCGCTCAAATTAATGGGGTAATCGTCGCTTTCTCGGTCCGAATCGCTCTCGCTGCTGCTGGCCATGATTGAAAACAATGTGCAGATGTGAGGCGCTCCACAACCTGTGACGTCACGCTACTTCCGGTACAGGCAAGGCTTTTTTATCAGCGACCAAAAGTTGCGAACTTTATCGTCGATGTTCTCTACTAAATCCTTTCAGCAAAAATATGTCAATATCGCGAAATGATCATGTATGACACATAGAATGGACCTGCTATCCCCGTTTAAATAAGAAAATTTCATTTCAGTAGGCCTTTAAACACTTCCTTGTGCTCCAAATAATATGTATTGGATGTGCTTTGATGTACATTTTACTCCACAATCGCTTTTATAACCTACTTTCTACGTATGTTTACGAGATATTTGTTTGTGGAGGCTTCCTAAATTGCATATGAAACCACACCCCACCCATAGGTATCCGTTCTAGGGCTGCAACGTTTTATTTATCATATTTATTAGAAAAAAAGCATCGATTTGTATTTTGTTGCTTTGATAATTATTTTAATGAGTAAAATACACGGACATTGTATTGCACACATGAGAGCAGTGCACTTGCTGGTGATGTACGTAGCTCATGCTGAGATCTAGCATCTTGGAGCAGCACACAAGCAGAAACAAGGTGAAAGTCTATTTTGGTAGCTAACGCCATCTTGTATGTTTGACTTGCATAACAAATAAACATGTTAGGACATATTCAAATCTAAAACTAATTTCCCGAGAAGACACATTTAGGGTAGAAAGTGTGTTTTATTCGATTACTCAAACAAATTAATCAATAGATTACTTAATTACTAAAATAATCGCTAACTGCAGCCCTTTGATATAATATACAAATGTTAGCCAACAACACACAAAGGTAATGAGTGAGCGTGAGGGATAGGTGCTCTGGCCTAAAATCTATATTGTTGCAGCCTCTTGCTCTTGATAACGAAATATATCAACATATTATTTGCCATTTAAATGAAATAGAATAATTTCAAAACATATTACAAAGGCTCCTCATTTGGCTCCTGGCGTACATGGTAACATATTGTGTCTTTTCCATGCATATATCTTTTTATACTGCTTATCCTTACTATGGTTGCGGGTAAGCTGGAGCCTATGCCAGCTGACTTCAGACGAGAGGCTGGTACACCCTAGACTCGCCATTCACACTCACATTCATACCTATTGACAATTTAGACTTTTCAAATAACCGAACATGCATATTTTTATATGCATGTTATAAGCCGTAGTACCCAGAGAAAACCGGTGCACGCACAAGGAGAACATGCAAACTCCACACAGATTCAAACCAGATTTCTCCTGTTTCCTTAATGTGTGGCCGATGTGCTAACTACGAGGCCGACGTAAGGCCTCCAGTTGTATTATTTTGTCAAACTATTATTAATCTACTTGCCAATTTACTGTTAATATCTGGTTACTTTCTGTTGTACTTCTGATTCTATTTACACCTCTGTTGAAATGTAATACGCACTTCTTCTGTGGTTTGGATACTTTACATTAGTTTTGGGTGATAATAGAAATTTAGTTATCGATCCAATACCAAGTATTTACAGGGGCAGTATTGGTCATACCAATGCTGATCCTTTAAATTTTCAAGATAATTAAATTATTACATTTTTGATCACAATTATAATTAGACAAAAACACAGGAGGGTAGTGTAAGAATATAAATTCAATATTTAATTTACTGCTACTGGCTCTGATTTAAATCTATTTGTTTCTGCTCTTAAAGCCCTCCTGTGTCCAGGGACTTATTTTTTGAGTTTGTAAATAAAAACAAACGATATTTATAATAATAAAAAATATCACTCTATTAACCATTGAAGAATCTACCTATGCTGATAATTTTCCTTGGTATCGCTAGTGTCTATATTTGTATCAACTCACCCACCCTTGTTTATTTTCAAGAGCTCTAGCTTGCGTTAACATATCCTCTTACAGTAAGTAGTGTAGCATGTTTAGCTACTCCTCGTCGATCACTTATATGAGAATGACTATTTGCCACCATGTAGGCAAAGATTGCTGACTTAGAAGTGGCTTTGCTGCACTCTGCAGGGATATTAGTCGCTGGCAAGGAGGCTAAATTGCCTTGAGGATGTGTTTGCTTGTCGCTGTCAAATTTAACAAAATATAAGAATAGTATTAAAACCAATAACAAATGTATATAATTTATATCGCGCAACCCTAGTACATAATGCTTAAAACACATTGGGATGTTAGCGCCCTGGAGGGATTGGTTTGGTTTCAGGTGCAAACAGCCCATTTAAGTAATTGTGTTCTTTCCTAGGATTGGCCTCTGACAGTTGAGTGTGTGAGTACCAATTACCTTTGGTACTGCAGCCTGAAAAACAAACTCTGTCATGTCTGCCTCTGTAGAGTTGGAAGCATGGATGGTGATGACCGCAACGTTAGGGTTGGGGTTTGCCCTCTCGAACGTGAAGTCTATTTTGAGACCGTTCTTGTTGTAGGCCGTCATAGGAGGAATACCTACAGGAAGAGATGACTGTAAATAACAATACAGTGCATAAGTTAAGAGGGGACAAAAGGGATTCTTACCTGCAGCTGCAATGTCATTAAATAGGGGCTGTGAGGAGAGGCCATCCAGGAGAAAAGGGGGTTGGGAGGCAGGTGCAGAGGGAGTAGGAGCAGGGGCTGGAGCACCTTGGGAGGGAAGGTCAGGGTTTGAGAGGATGTGGACATGCATTAAAGTACATTTCTCACTGTCACTCATCGAAGGCGGACGCTCCCTTTCCCCTTTCCTGCTTGCTTCTTTGTTTTGTCTTGTTTAACTTTGTTGCCTCTTTTTGCACTGTTCTCTAAAATCTCTAAAATTCAATGGAATTAATCAACTGAACTCTCAACAAAATTGACGAGATCTCAGGTTTGGGGGAACCTGTCTGTCCTGATGGAACGGTTGTTGTTGGACACAACAGACTCTTGGGAGAAGAGGACACTCACGTGCATGGCGACCCTTTCAGTCGAGAACGTTGAAGACATCTACCTATTCGGAATCATGATAACATGACATCTGCCGATTGGAGTAAGCGTTGCTCTGGTGAATCGAAAAATTGGAAAATGCTGGCAGTCGTTCAAAGTACACTAAAGTTGCCACAAATGATTGGAGGATGTAAGCAAAACTTTGGGTACTCAGATTTTTGCGATTTTGGACTATATTGCAAATGTGAAAACATCTTGGAGACCCCGGCTGCTCTGATGGTGAAGTATGATGAATTTGAGGACCATAAATAGAGTGAAAAGTTTAAATTGATTTTCGCTCGCCCAAACACAAACTGGATTGTTTCTCTGGCTGCAAGTGACATGGCAAGGTTGTTGCTTTGAGACTCTCCCAGAGGATAGTGCAGCGAAGATGCAACAAACTCCTTCCCTGTCTTTCATGGACACACACCTGTTGTTGACTTTTGTTGGACTGACTGGCTGTGTTATCGCGTTTATGAGATCCCCACGGTCGGGGAACAGAGACATGCTGCAGACCCACACGCACATACGCAACCACAAAAAATAAACGGCACACACACACACATACATACCCCACACCCCATCCCACACCTTGGACGCTTCACCTCACGTGGTATGATGGAACACGAAGCAGCTTCGTGGCTGGCAGCTACAGGCAGGATGCCTGCCCCCTAACTCCTCGTTGCAAGTCTCGAGTTGTATGTCATAAATTGTACATGTGCTTTGCTATGGAGGTTTTTTTTTTCACCCCCCCAATAAGAGCCCAGTGAGAAGAAAACAGTGTATGGACAAAATCCTTTAAAAAAAGAGAAAAAAAGGGTGATGTGTGTATATTAATAAAAACAGTCTTTGAAAAATAGAAAATTATATATGCAGAAATTACTTTAATAGTGAACTAGTGTAAATGTTCTGTTTTTGCATTGCGCATTATTATGGTACACTCTTTTAGTGTATTTACGGTAATTCCCAGCATGCATTGCTCTATGCGCGGGCTCCGGTGTTTAGTCTGTTATGTGAACGGCAGTGGCCGGTTTGTTATTGTGTTCCCTCAGTAAAGTATACGTATAAAAAGAAGAAGGTTGTCGTCATTGAGTTATCAATGGTAGCAGAGGATGTCTAACAACGCTAACTACAGAGTCCCTCCTGCGTTTGAAGAAAAGAAGTCATATGAGAGCTGGAAAAATGAGGTTGAAATGTGGATACGTGTTACCGATCTGGATAAGGAGAAACAAGCATTAGCTGTTGCTCTCTCACTGAGGGGGAGAGCTAGAGATACAGCTTTGGAAATACCTGCGGATGATTTGAACAAAGATGACGGGATGAAGACCCTTGTAAAGGCATTGGATAATGTATTCTTAAAAGAAGAAAAGGACAGAGCTTATGATGCATACACGGACTTTGACAAGATTCGGAGAGAAAACGAAGTTTCCATGGTGGATTACCTCGTTCAGTTCGAGCAGAGGTACAACAAAATGCGCAAATTTGACATGGTTCTTCCCGACGCTGTTTTGGCATTCAAGTTGTTGGATACAGCCAGTCTCGATGTTAAAGATAAACAGCTTGCGCTTACAGTTTGTTCAACACTTACATTTGCAAGCATGAAGTCAGCTTTAAAAAGGATTTTTGGAGACAATGTGCAGCCGCCCACATGCAGCGGGGGAATTCACATGCGCGAAGATGTTGCTTTTTATGTGGATCAAAGGAAAAGAGACGGAAGGAAATTTCGTTCCCAACCCGACCAAAAGAGGGCGCCATTGACTGGCTCAAACCCACTGGATAGGTTTGGCAGAAGATCTAAGTGCGCTATTTGCCAGATTACATTTCACTGGGCTAAGGACTGCCCAAATAAGGCTGAACATGTAAAAATGACAGAGGAAAATGCAGAGACAGAAACAATTGAAGAGTGCAATGTTACATTATTTTCTAAAGAGTCAGTTTCTGATGCTGAAATATTCATGGTAGAAGCCTTAGGTTCAGCTGTAATTGACACTGCATGCACCAGAACAGTCTGTGGTGAAAAATGGCTGGAGAATTACATTCATACACTGAAGGAGAGTGACAAGAAAAAAATTGAAAATACACAGAGTAGAAGAGCTTTTAAGTTTGGTGATGGACAAGTTGTTCATTCCATAAAAAAAGTAAAAGTCCCAGCAAAAATAGGACAAACCAGGTGCCACATAGAGACTGAGGTGGTCTCAGTGAACATTCCTTTACTACTAAGTAAAACGTCACTTAAGAGGGCAAAAGCAGTGCTTGACATTGAGAATGATAAAGCCACAATGTTTCAGAAACCAGTGCCTCTTGAGATTACATCCTCAGGACACTACTGTGTAAACATAGTGGACAGAGATTGCACAGCCACCCGTGAGAATGAACCCCAAACTGATGAAGTTCTGGCCATAAGAGATGGCATGAGTAAAGATGAAAAACTCAAAGTATTGGTGAAACTTCACAAGCAGTTTGGACATGCCTCAGTTGATAAACTCAAAAAATTACTAATTAGTGCTGGAAGTAATGATGATGAGAGTGTTACTATTCTGAATGACATCGTAAGTAGCTGTGAAACATGTCTCAAGTACAACAAGCCCAAACCAAAGCCATCAGTTGGTCTACCAATGGCTTCAACATACAATGAAACTGTGGCATTAGATCTACACGAGCTAGAACCAAATGTGTGGTACCTCCACATGATTGATCACTTCACCAGGTTCAGTGCTGGTAGCATTATTACAACAAAAAAATCCAGTGAAATTGTGAGGCACTTTATTCATTCCTGGGTGAGTGTTCATGGAGCCCCATCTAAGATTTTTTGTGACAATGGAGGTGAATTCAATAACGAGGAAATGAGGGACATGGCTGAGAACTTTAATATTGAAGTGAAAACCACTGCTGCCTACAGTCCATGGAGTAATGGATTGATGGAAAGACATAACCAGACCCTTACAGAGATCCTGTTAAAAGTGAAGAAAAGCAGTGTTTGTGACTGGAAAACAGCCCTAGATTGGGCCTTGATGGCAAAGAATACAATGCACAATGTGCATGGATTTAGTCCATACCAGCTGGTGTTTGGACAAAACCCGAACCTACCTTCTGTGCTGGTTGATAAACCACCTGCCCTGGAGGGCACTACCATGAGTAAATGGGTAGAACAGCACATTTCAGCATTACATGAAGCAAGGACAGCGTTTACTGAGGCAGAGTGCTCTGAGAGAATCAGGAGAGCTCTGCGCACACAGCTTCGCAGCACAGATGAATACTACGAAATTGGAGATAAAGTGTACTACAAAAGAATGGACTGCAATGAATGGAAAGGCCCTGGGGTGGTAATTGGACGAGACGTGGTGGTAATATTTGTTAGACATGGAGGCTCCTATGTCCAGGTGCATCGCTGTAGAATGCGCAAGGCCACAGATCACTACACTGACACGTCTCGTGACAGCCAAGTAAGCCAGACAGAACTTAATGCAGCAGAATGTGGCATTGAACATGTTGAAGATCTACCCAATACTGTATCTAGTGATGGAGACAGTGTGCCTAACACAGAGAATGCGGCAGGGAGCTCTAATAATGACAGAGACAGCAATGAGCAAGATAATGATCCATCTGACAGACAACCTTCTATCATAAGAACAGACCGTAGTATGAATCTAAAGGCAGGACAATTCATTAAGTATGTGGAAAGAGACACTGGAATTTCACACACAGCAAAAGTGCTAGGTCGAGCGGGAAAGGCAACTGGAAAACACAAGAACTGGTACAATCTGGAGTACACTGAGCCAGTTAACCTCACTGGCACAACAAGGTCAGCTGACCTTTCACAGGTTGACACACTGCAGATTCAGTCATTGGACAGGGTGGAACAGCCATCTGATCACGAGGATGTACTTGTTACAAAGGATGTGTCATTTGAATCAGCTAAACTTACTGAAATCAGTAACTGGGAGAAACACGGTGTGTTTGATGAAGTAAAAAACATGGAACAAAAATGCATTTCCACAAGATGGGTGTGTACACTCAAAGACACACCAGACGGCATAGTTCCAAAAGCAAGGCTAGTGGCGAAAGGATTTGAAGAGCTAAACACAAAAGATCTCCCAAAAGACTCGCCAACATGTGCCTCAGAGTCTCTTAGACTACTCATGTCTGTGATATGTCAAAACCGATGGACACCCCACTCTATGGACATTAAGTCAGCATTCCTTCAAGGAAATGAGTTATCCCGAGACATCTATGTTCGTCCACCACCTGAAGTCAAGAGTGAGGGAACTCTATGGAAGCTAAACAAATGTGTTTATGGACTAAATGATGCATCACTGTACTGGTACAATAGGGTTAAAGAAACAATGTTGCAAATTGGAGGAAAGATGTCACAAATTGACCCTGCTATATTTTATTGGTTGGATAAAGATTGTAATGTGTCTGGGGTGCTTGCTTGTCATGTTGATGATTTCATCTGAAGTGGTTCACAGATTTTCACAACAACTGTAATCCCTCACCTGCAATCTGCCTTTCAAGTGGGCAGAGAAGAACATGACAGCTTTCGCTATGTAGGCATGGAGTATGTCACTGCAAATGGAGTAACATGTATGCATCAAGACAATTACATACAGAATCTCCAGCCAATTCACATAGACATCTCCAGAGCCATGAGACGGGATGATCTTTTGACTGAAAGTGAAATTGATGACCTGAGATCAAAAATAGGTCAACTTCTGTGGACAAAGTAGACCGGATATTACGTTTGATACATGTGTCCTTGCAGCTAACATAAAACATGCTACTGTGCAGACTTTACATGACACAAACAAGGTGGTGAGAAAATTGAAATCAGAACATGTGACACTGAAGTTTCAGAACCTGGGAAAAGACAGTTCTCTAAAGCTAGTAGTGTTCTGCGATGCCTCGCTGGGAAACCTTACAGATGGAGGCACTCAAGGGGGACATCTCATTCTGCTGATGGGTGAGGAAGGAAGATTCTCCCCTGTGTATTGGCAGTCAAAAAAGATCAGAAGAGTCGTACGGAGCACTCTTGCTGGAGAAACTCTTGCCCTTGCCGATGCTGTTGACAGTGCCATTTCTTTATCTGACCTTCATGCAGAACTTACCACAGGGAATGTATCACAACATGTCTTACCAATAGTGTGTGTCACTGATAACCACTCCCTTGCAGACGCCATCAAGTCTACTAAGTCAGTGACAGAGAAAAGGCTCCGCCTTGAAATAAGTGGCATCAAAGAACTTCTTCAGTGTAAAAGAATTCAACAGATTCTCTGGGCACCTACTGGAGAGCAGCTAGCTGACTGTTTGACAAAACGAGGTGCATCCGCACTTCAGCTCCTAAAGGCACTCAGTGTTGGAGAGTGGAAACTGGAATAGAGACTATTCTTTTGTGGACAGTTTTTTTTGTATAAGTTTTTTTGTTGATCACCATGTTCTTACATTTTCATACTTATGGACATTAATAATAGACTGTGATTTTTTGTGTTAAAAAAACTAAAAAGAAAAAGTGGGAGATTGTAAATGTTCTGTTTTTGCATTGCGCATTATTATGGTACACTCTTTTAGTGTATTTACGGTAATTCCCAGCATGCATTGCTCTATGCGCGGGCTCCGGTGTTTAGTCTGTTATGTGAACGGCAGTGGCCGGTTTGTTATTGTGTTCCCTCAGTAAAGTATATGTATAAAAAGAAGAAGGTTGTCATCATTGAGTTATCAACTAGAAAATAAGCTCTGCCAGGCCCCACTTCTCAATAGTAAACAATCTTTTTTTTTTTTAAATCCTGAATACACACATTGATCCGGATCACCCTCAAAATGTAAGCACTTGTTCCTTATCCAGTATCTTACATTTTCTGAAAGTTTCATCAAAATCTGCCAACTTTTTTGCGGTATGTTGCTAACTAACAGACAAGCCCCAGCAAATATATAACCTCCTGTCGGATCAACTACAGTACATTCTGGTAAATAAGCATTTTGTGGATTTTTCCGGTGTGACGAAGCACACCCATCCCTGAAGAGTAGACGGCACATGCACACACAAACATGCACACTTACCCACACTTGACTTTCATTCCCTTGCACTTCCCTGCCATCAAGGCTATTACATTAGGAACACCATTAAAACCATTTCCCCTCTTTTCACTTAAACTTAAAACTTAAATGTGCACACATCTTTCCTGTCATGCTGTGTTATCCCTGCCGGCCAGACCGTGTCATCACTCCTAGGTTGGTTGAAAAAAACTTTTTTTCAAAAGCTTCACATGTCAATAAATTCAGCCTGAGCAGGTCAGGATGGACCAATGAAATTGTTCACATTATATCAATCACTCAGCCATTTATTGCGTTATGGATTTACCCTCGATGGAAATGATGAAATGCACACGACGCACCCCAAAGCTGAAAAAGATTGTTCAAAAAAGGAAAAACCCAAAAAATGGCTATCCACCATCACTAACGGACCACCGGACACAAAAGACGACGACTTTAGCGGTTCCAGCACGCAGTAAGAGGCGAAGGATGAAAATCGCACTCAAGTAGGCTACTGTATGCCATGTTACAGTCAGTCGTTGTACGTGAATAAACACAAGTGCATGTGTAAATATAACATTTTGAATGTGTACAGCGGCGGCTTACAGACTTACGCAACCAATACAGTGTTTGTAGAAAATAAAGGGGTGGGTGCAGCCTATAATTAGGTGTGCTTTAGAGCCTGGAAATTATGGTATCTTATGGGAATACGTTTTTTTTTTTTTAAATAAGTTTAGAAAAAAGTTAATTTTGGAGCATCCTACCACTTAATGAGATGTCACCAAGCAGGTCCAGGAGCTCCCCCCCAGCTGAAGCAAGCTTGGGCGACACAGTCGTCTGGATTACAGGCACCACATCATTACCGCCAAGGAGGTCTAATAAATCATTTGCCTGTGAGATAAGTGCCAAGTGAGTAACAGTGATGATGATAAAATTAATATTTCATGGAGGTCAAATATCCCCTCACGTGGTTAGTTGGCTGACTGACAAGGGGTGGATGTTTTGGCTCCCCAACAGAGGGTTCCGTCTCCCCATTAGTTTGCACAATCTCTGTGGGGCCATTTGTGGCAGTTTTCTCCATGATGGGCATTCTTTCGAGAAGAGCAGGCCTAAGAAGAGACGCAAATAATGGAGGATTAACCCTACTGGACCACTAGAAAAAGACTTTCTAATTCTTCTAAATGGTCCATTTTATTTGCTTGGTTGTGTTGGCTGTTCTGTTATTTTACCTCATGTGGTCATATTTCTTGAAAAGTGCGTTGTACTCTACAGCTCTCTGTTGCAGCTCCACGTCGATGCTACTGCCGTATATTGACACCACCTTCTTGATTCGGCTAGGAGAAAATATTTCAATGTTAGCAGGTAAGTAAATTGGCACATTTCCCAAATTGGTTCCCAAATACAAGCAAAACTAATATAGTTCCATATTGTTCAGACCACAGAGTGCACCAGATTATAAGGCGCACTGCCGATGAGCGGATCTATTGTATGCAACATACAAAAGACGCGCCCGATTATAGGCGCATTAAAAGGGCTCATATTAGGATTTTTTTTCTATATTCAAAACACTTCCTTGTGGTCTACATACCATGTAATGGTGGTTCTTTGGTCAAAATGTTGCATAGATTATGTTCTCAAGAACGTTTTCAAGTTCCTTTCTGACCGTTTTGTTGGCGGGTCTCACTTACGTGGCTCCACTTTGACAGCGTCTTCTCCCTGTCATCTTTGTTGTACTGGCAGTTTTTAGCGCTTCCATAGCTAGTTTACTGACAGATTTAAGTTAGAACTCTATGCTACTTTTTATTATAAATGACAACAGCTTAGGATGAATGCACCACAACAAGTGGATGGAGAAAATGAAGAAGCTTATTGACTACGGTGTCGATGCAGACTACCATGGCGGACACGCGCAAATTTTCAGGACTTTTGCAGATCCCAAATACACATCAGCGGGTACCAATAGGTGAAAAAAGTTAGTTTTGTATAATATTGCGAAACAAAACACCGGATAATATGTCTCCTAATGTGCTATTTTGGGGTCCTTACATAATAATACCCATATGTTGAAGCACACTATGTCTGATTACAGTAGCCGTAATGTGCCGACAATCCATCAAGCGGTGCAGCTTCATAGCTTACCAAAGTCATTTTGATAGATTTTTGAGCACCGTGTGTAATGTTCAATATTCTGAATGAAAGATCAAAGTTTTGGTCTTGCTTTGCCGGCATCATTTATTGAACAGGAGTCGTATCTCTTATGTGTGACTTCTATCGTCTGGTCACAGTTCTCATTACACCATATACTAAATAAAAATGCTTCGAGGTCGGTCAGCACAACACTTTTGATTTTTGAGAAATTGATGATTTTAAGTGCGCTTTATAGACCAAAAAATACGGTAATGTAATCCAATTACTCACTTGACACCACTGAAGCGAGTTGACAACTTCATGATGGCAGTAAGTGAATAGCCCCGAGTCACAGGAGTCGACAGATTGGATACTAAAAGGCCTTCCAAGACATCCAGAACCTCATCTTCAGTCACCTTTTTTAAAAAGAGGGAGAGGGAAGCACATCATCTCATGATTAACAGGACTTTTTCCTCACAGTATAAGACGTGTTTGTAATTAGTCGTGCGTCAGCATGTACCTGAATAGGTTCCTCTTCTTCACACTGTCCAGACACCAGCAGGTCTCCATACTCCCCTATGCACCAGGATGCCACTTGTACGAGAGGTTGCTACATAGACAAAAACAGGAGACTTTAAATGGTGCACCGTATTGCTAGAAGATATATTAGTCTCTTTTAGCACCTGTGAAATGTCATCTAGAAGGGCTTTGTAAAGTCTCTGTACAGTGTATGCGTGCATCTCAACACTGTTGGTGATGAGCTGAATAAGGTTAGGAACAGAATCATCGCGCACGTAGCTGCCTGCCTGCAACGTAGAGCACAGATTAAAATGATTAAAATATAGCAGGTCTTTAGTACTAATATAAAGGGAAATTAATGTTAGCCTTCTAGGGTGCTATTCAGTTATACGTACTGTTGTCAGAACTCTCATTATGGTGTCTATGTGCCATCTTTTCGAAGGAGCATACCTGTCACACAAAGCAGACAGTGATACAGTCAGGAAAGGCTTGATGGACAAGATATTCATAATAAAACAAGGAGATTGATGCTGTCAGATAAATATTAAGCATCAACAGTCGTTCAGAAGATGGATCACTCTTTTTATCATCACACAGCATTTCTTTCAAGGTAAACAACCCCCTGTGATGTATATTTTGTCAGGCATTACTTTGATTTAGTCTATTTGTATCATAAACCTATGGGACAGTAAGCCATTATCTTCCATTGTAGTTAAGGGTGCAATGGTTAAGCTTATTCTGCTAGCTGTGATTAAGAACGTCACAATTATTTAAATGCAAAGGCACCTCCTCACTTGCTATAAACTGACATTATGCTGGTACGTTATTTTTCGGCACAACCTGCACGGAAAAAGAGCAAAGTTAGGTTAAAAATGACAACGGGACAAAACAGTGAAATAATGCCACCCCAAAAAGTAGCAAAAATGTGAGAACATTTCGGATACTTAAAAGTACCCTTATAGGGGTCATATAATTATGTTTTTTTCTACATTCAAAACACTTCCTTGTGGTCTATATAACATATAATGGTAGTTCTTTGGTCAGAATTTTGCGTAGATTATGTTTTATAGACCGTTTGAGCGGCTTTCTGACTGGCTCTTCAGGATGTGCCGTTTTGTGGGCGGTCTTATTTATTTCCACTTTGACAGCGTCTTCTTCCCACCCCCTTTGTTGTAGTTTTTAGCCCTTCCATAGCGTGTCTACTGACAGATATAAGTTAGAACTATACAGTACTTTATATTAGAAATGGCAAATGCGGAGGATGCATGTCAATGTACAACCCAGTCTGCACCACAACAAGAGGATAGCAAAAAAGAAGGAGCTTATTGACTATAGCGCAGACTACAATGGCGAAAGCGGGCAAGGCAATCGGGGTACATTTATACCAAATATGGATAATCCGCTGACAGTTTTCCCAATTTGTGACATCCCCAATTGTGCATGTTCCAAACAGCTCTTTGGTGGAAGTAGAAAGGAAGGCAAGATTATTTTAATAAATATCTCTGCATTGCCTTTCAAGATTTTATTTAAAATTTTCAGGACTTATGCAGATCACAAATATACAACAACACGTACCAATAGGTAAGAAAACTTGGTTTTGCATTTAAAAAGGGAGTCATTAAAGATGATGGCTCCCACATTTGCAAAACTTGCCAAAAGAAAGTTGCGGCTAAAGGGTTTGATACGTTCAATTTGGAGCAGCTTTACACACCAAATTAAAGGTAAAATATAATCATTTGGTTAATTTTTGTTAGTTGCAAGTTACTTCATGAAGAACTGAGGTAAATACAGACACGTCCCTTACAATCAGTAGCTTAGTTTTGAGTCAGTTCAGTGTAAACAAACAGCAACAGGTACACCTGTCAAGGGCTTCACTCAGGGACCATTTAATGTTAGAGATTGCTTCTTCCGTCTGTGTTGAATAAACAATAGTTAAGCTAATATAAAACACTAACATAAAATTGTAAAAGAACAGCACAAGTATGCGATCTAATTATGCGCGTTCCAGTTAACACAGCATACATTTTATTATTAAAAATGAATAAATGGGCATGGATGACGATTGATGACACTAACACATTTTTGTTTGAGTAACATTCTCCCCTAGTGGGATACAAAAAGTTAACAGTAGTTTTATATTAATAATACAATTATTAATATTACTTTTTGTTTTTATTAAATTTGTTGTACTGTTATTTGATTACAGTTCTTTCCATAAAAATCTTTATGGACTGTCTATGGGAATTTATAAATTGTTTTGATGTGAAATTAATCAATGCATAATATTTGTGAAACGTATTATAATGCTATTATAATTGAGCAGTCAAAATATATAATCGTTGTACCCCAATCTTAGTACATGTAGGCTTCTCAGGACAGTTGTAATGTGCTAGGAAAGATTTAAGTCGTACTTTTCTGCTGCTAGAAAGACTCCTGACGCACAGTCCGCTTTGAATTCTGGGTCGCAAGAGTCTAGGAAGTAGAGAAGCTCTTTCATCATGCCTCTAATGTTGTTGCCATTCACCAGGGCAAAGCTCAGCTCCATTGCACGTCTGCAGTCGCAACGAGAAGTAGATCAAGAACAAAAACAAAGCGGTTAGATAAAATATTCTTTGATGAACGTCCTCTAAGCTCAATCACTGGAAATCACCCTCCACTCACCTCTTGATGGACACATCAAGGTCTTTTAAACAATCCACAATGGTACTTCGATGCCTCTGCACTGCATTGTGGTCTGTCTGTACCGTCTTTAGTAGGGATGTCAATGCCACATATCTGCAATGGTGAGTTTTAAAAGGATGAATTGTCAATGTTTATAAAATCCTCTTGATTGGACTAAACGTAAAAAATCTATTCACTTGATGAAAAGCTTTAGATGTAGCGGAAGTTCAACAAATATTCAACTTCGTAGCAATGGAATAATACCACTATCTCTGGAAGAGATTTTAAACTAAGCTCAAGTTCCACTAATTAAGCTGCTTTGGTATAGGAATTACATAATTAACTTATGCACAATCGGCTATTATGTAGAATCAAACGATTTAAAATATGCCTACAAAAAGACACAGAGGGGATTACCTTATATTTTTGTCATTGTTAAGGAGGAATCGACCCAATATGTTAATAGCCAGAACCTGTAAAATAATTAAACGGTATTATCAGTTTGATTGTAGAAAATCAGCAATACATTTTTTGTTTCTTTTTACAAAATTAATATTCAATGAGCTCACCCTCAGTCCACTTTCGGACTTGATGTCCATGATCGTCAATACTGTCTCGTACAGGATTGCATTTCCAACATTTTTACTTGTCTCTGTGTTCGTTGCAACCTGCATGCAAAAATATTCCAGTTGTCAGTTGTACAACTGGGTAAAATAAGACATGTCACATATAAGTACCGTAGGTATTTTTGAAGCAAATGTTTTCACACTTTCTTTTAGGCTTACAGCATTAAAAAAAAATCAATTCCAATGGAAATTACATCAAATGTGAGATGAGAATTGAATGAATGCTGTCAGATAAAAGTATCAACAGTCTTTCAGACGATGGATCACGCTTTATCATCATACAGCGTTTCTTTGAATGTGAGCTAAGCTCTGTGATGCATATATTTTTATGTTGTTCTCTAGCTACAACAATTTGTGGTATAAAACAGTATATAACAACTTTAATTTGCAAAACAATGAATGTACAGTAATAAACAATGTGAATCAATAATGTTTCTAACCTGTGCAAGAATATCATTCATTGCTTCACTGGAGTCATCGTCACTTCTGCCTAAAATCCTCAGTAGTCTCAATATCCGCACCTGAGAACAGTAAACAAGTTGGTCAATTTATATGAAATGAATATCCCGTCATTAATAGCACATTTGAATTTCTTGCTGTGAACATGATTCAACTTCTGAACTGTCATTGCAGCCATTCAAACTTACATTACTACATTTGGCACTAAGAATGGAATTTACCTGCAAGAAAGGATCACTTATGCCTGACACATCATGCTCAGGAGAGTATCCAGACATGATGAGGTTCTTCAGGATTCTCACCAATTGTGGAACCAGCTACAAAAAAGACGAAGAGCAAAACAGACGGGAAAAATGAGGTGTCACAATATATTGCTTTCATTGCCAACATCTCATGACAGTCATTAAAAACAAAGCAAAATGGAAGGGTTATAAGTTGGTTAAAAATAGATTATTATAGTAAAAAATTGGTAATCAAACTACAGATAAATATGTGAAATCAAAGTAACTGAAGTGCAGTTAACTATAATTAGCCAACAGGATCACTACTATGAGCATTTAGTGAAAATAAATGTTATAAGAATAAATTATGTTAGAAACTACAAGATCATTAATTACATGGCTTAGGTGATTCCTAAATAGGTACACTCTTTGAAATCAAATTTAACATTTTGTGTTTGTGGTCAAACTGATGTTTGTTGATCACAACTGCAGTTGTGTGGGATGGAATCAAACAAAACATCTCTGAAAATTATATTCAAATTGTGTTCCCAAACAAAACATCTCTAAAATTAAATTAAAATTGTGTTTCCTTTGATCTTATCTGCTCAAAAAACATTTCTCCACCATTACATTCCTAAGACTGTTACCTTGACAAATCAATTAAATTGGCACATTGTGAAAACCATCAGTTCCTGGTGACAACACCTGTGGCAAATATGTGAACACAGACCCACTCAATAGTGATCAGCTTAATTGCATATTTGGAAAATCAGACTCAAAATAATTATGAGAAGTGTAGCTGACAAATGAATCCTTCAAATTCTGTATTATTGTCGGACATTGTAATGATCACAGTACAAATTCAAATAATTGTTTTAAAGAAAAAAGCACCATGAATTATACGACACATATTTGGTGACTGTGAGGAGTGATTACTAATGACAGCATGCACCAGCTATGAGATCAGAATGCACTCTTACCTTCTCATTCTAACACAATGCAGGAATTGTAACAAAGACAAATGACAGAAAAAATATGAGGTAGATGTTAGGGAGTGGAAAATCATTCACTTTCAGAGAGCTTAAAATAAGTAGATCATGAACATGAGGGGTGGGCGCTTCAGGCATGGCTTGTGCTGCACCAAGATTGTAAAGCAACCAGTGGAATATACAATACAAGAGGAAAATACAGCAAAGGTAGATAAAACACAAACAAGTTCAGCGTTTTCTTACAGTCTGCCATATGGGCCAGAAAGCCACTTGGCCAAAGTGAGCTATCTCTACTAAGTAGATTGTGAAGAAATGGGCATAGGCACACAAGATTTCTCTGTGCTTTAATGGCCTGCACAGTGCAAACACTTAGTCTGGAAGCTGTTAATCCAGTGTGCAGACATCCACTTTCCCACTACTTTCACATATATTTTTATCCTGCATATGACCTAAAATTAGCTGGATGAGAATGTTTCAACCGTGCTGAGCTTCGCCATTAACAAACTCCTGAGTGCCCCATTTAATCTCAAACTGAGCAATGAAAATGTGAACACCAGAAAAGCCTCAAATATAACACCTTAGGTATGACATGAGCTAACGTTGCTAAATCCGGACTCTGCAAATGCAGGCAAATACTGCCATTACCAGAGGTAGTCACAAAACCAAATTAATGTCTATGTAAAATGGCAGTGGACTGACATACTAGCATGCCATCTTAAAATCACATGCAGCAGTAGCATTACAACCAACTATGTTTGGCACACTCTTCATGAGGAAAAACATACAATCATGATAAGTAATTGTGTTACAGCTAAAAACAGTTGGTTTGTACCTTTCTGAAGTGAGACAGCATGTCAGGACTTCTCTCACACATCTCAGTGAGGAGGACAACAGATGTATGGAGAACACCTGGGGGATAAACCAAGTAGAGGTCATTACGCTGAAAAGAGGCAAAGGAATAAAATAACCATAAGCCGTCTGGTTGTGGATTTTTTAATGCAGCACTAAAAGGAGAGTAACAAAACACATGATGGCCAGTTGAAGTACAGTTTAAAGGGGAACTGCCCTTTTTGGATCGTTCACAATCATTATGAAAGACATGATGACAGATCTCCTTTTTGGGCTGCCACCTTATTGTGGTAGAGGAGTCTGCATGTCTCAATGATCCTAGAAGCTATGTTGTCTGGGCCTGCCCCCATGGTGCCCGGCCGGGCACAGCCCAAAGAGGCAACGTGGATCCCTCCTCCAATGGGCTCACCACTCATAGGAGGGGGCATAGAGGTCGAGTGCAGTGTGAGCTGGGCGGAAGCCGAAGGCAGGGCCCTTGGCGGTCCGATCCTCGGCTACAGAAGCTAGCTCTTGGAACGTGGACCGTCACCTCACTGGGGGGTAAAGCCTTAGCTGGTGCGCGAAGTGGAGAAGTTTCGGCGAGATATAGTCGGACTCACAGCAAAGGTTCTGGAATCAGTCCTCTCGAGAGGGGTTGGACTCTCTTCCACTCTGGCGTTGCAATTCTTGTTGGCCCCCCGGCGCAAAGCCTGTACGTTGGAGTTTAACCCAGTAGACGAGAGGGTAGATTCCGTCCGCCTTCGGGTTGGGGGACGGGTCCTGAATGTTTGTGCTTATGTACGAAACAGCAGCTCAGAGTACCCGCCCTTTTTGGATACCCCAGAGGGAGTACTGGAGAGTGCTCCCCCGGGTGATTCTTTGTTCTGATGGGTGACTTCAACACTCACATTGGCAACCACAGTGAAACCTGGAAAGGTGTGATTGGGAGGAACGGTCGCGCGGATCTGAACCCAAGTGGTGTTTTGTTATTGGACTTTTGTGTTCGTCACAGATTGTTCATAACGAACACCATGTTCGGACATAAGGATGTCTATATGTGCACTTGGCACCAGGACACCCTAGGCCAGGGGTCCCCAAACTACAGCCCGCGGGCCCGATTTGGCCTGCCAGCGTCCAAAATCAGGCCCGCGGGAAGTCCCAAGTATAAAAAAATATATAAAAAAATAAAAAAGTTTTGTCTTTTCTTATCCACTTTGTACCGCTTGCTACTCACGGTGTCTCCTAGCCGCTCAGGCAAATCATATTGTCTAAAAATGCATTTTCTCATCGATAACGTGACATCATCGCGCACGCGGAAAGTATGCTATTTATATACAGTAAAATATATATATATATATATATATATATATATATATATACACATACACATATATATATATATATATACACATACATACAGCCCAGCCCCGGGCCAAATTGTTTTAACCCAATGCGGCCCCCGAGTCAAAAAGTTTGGGGACCCCTGCCCTAGGCCGTAGTTCCATGATCACCTTTGTAGTTGTGATATCGGATTTGCGGTCTTATGTTTTGGACACTCGGGTGAAGAGAGGGGCGCAGCTTTCTACCAATCACCACCTGGTGGGAGTTGGCTCAAATGGTGGAGGAAGATGCCAGATAGACCTGGCAGGCCCAAACGCATTGTGGGGGTCTGCTGGGAACGTCTGGCAGAGTTTCCTGTCAGAGAGTTTCAATTCCTACCTTGGGAAGAACTTTGAACATGTCACGCGGGAGGCGCTGGACATTGAGTACGAGTGGACCATGTTCTGTACCTCTATTGTCGAGGCGGCCGGTCGGAGATGTGGCCGCAAGGTGGTTGGTGCCTGTCATGGCGGTAATCCCAGAACTCAGGGATGCTGTCAAGCTGAAGAAAGAGTCCTATTGGTTCATTTTGACTCATGGGACTCCAGAGGCAGCGGACGGGTACAGACAGGTCAAGCGGTGTGCGGCTTTGGCGGTCGCAGAGGCAAAAACTCGGACACGGGAGGAAAACAATTTTCGGACGCCTTCAAAGCAACTCTGGACCTCCATCCGCCGCCTCAAGAAGGGGAAGCAGTGCACTGTCAACACCGTGTATGGTGGGGACGGTGTGCTGCTGACCTTGACTCAGGATGTTGTAGATCTGTGGAGGGAATACTTCGAAGACCTCCTCAATCACACCTACATGTCTTCCAATGAGGAAGCAGTGCCTGGGGAATCTGTGGTGGGCTCTCCTATTTCTGGGGCTGAGGTTGCCGGGGTAGTTAATAAGCACCTCGGTGGCAAGGCCCTGGGGGTGGATGAGATAGAATAGATAGAATAGAAAGTACTTTATTGATCCCTGGGGGAAATTCAGCACCACAGTTCGCTCACAATTGACAGTAATAATAATAAATAATAATATAATATAATATAATATAATATAATATAATATAATATATATATATATATATATACATATATATATACGCCCGGAGTTTCTTAAAGGCCTACTGAAACCCACTACTACCGACCACGCAGTCTGGTAGTTTATGTATCAATGATGTAATCTTAACATTGCAACACATGCCAATACAGCCGGGTTAACTTATAAAGTGCAATTTTAAATTTCCCGGGAAACTTCCGGCTGAAAACGTCTAGGTATGATGACGTTTGGGCGTGACGTCAAGGGTTGAAGGAGACATTTTGGAATAGCACGGTCGCCAGCTTAAGTCGTCTGTTTTCACCACATAATTCCACAGTATTCTGGACATCTGTGTTGGTGAATCTTTTGTAATTTGTTCAATTAACAATGGAGACCGCAAAGAAGAAAGCTGTAGGTGGGATCGGTGTATTAGCGGCTGGCTACAGCAACACAACCAGGAGGACTTTGAGTTGGATAGCAGACGCGCTACCGTGAGTACAGCTTTGGCTTCCAAACATTTGATCGCTTGCCCGTACGTGCGTGGCGCTATGTGCATGTCACGAACGTAACTTTGGGGAAATATATGTTTCTTGCCGACTCTGATGGCGGCCGGGGTGTCGTCGAAAGCTACAACGCCCGCCGCCGCGCCGCTGTCCTCAACTTGACTTCCTCCGTCTCCGGGCCGCCGACCGCATCGATGATCGGGTGAAGTCCTTCGTCGCTCCGCCGATCGCTGGAACGCAGATGAGCACGGGTCGTGATGAGCAGATGAGAGCTGGCGTAGGTGGAGAGCTAATGTTTTTAGCATAGCTCTGTCGAGGTCCCGTAGCTAAGTTAGCTTCAATGGCGTCGTTAGTAACAGCATTGCTAGGCTTCGCCAGGCGGAACAGCATTAACCGTGTGGTTACAGGTCCAGGGTTTAATAGTAATAGTAGTGTTGTTGATCTTCTGTTTATCCTTCCAGTCAGGGGCTTATTTCGTCGGTTTCTATATGGAGTTAAAGGCCTACTGAAATGAATTTTTTTTATTTAAACGGGGATAGCAGATCTATTCTATGTGTCATACTTGATCATTTCGCGATATTGCCATATTTTTGCTGAAAGGATTTAGTATAGAACAACGACGATAAAGATTGCAACTTTTGGTATCTGATAAAAAAAAGGCTTGCCCCTACCGGAAGTAGCGTGACGTAGTCAGTTGAACATATACGCAAAGTTCCCTATTGTTTACAATGATGGCCGCATGAAGTGAGAGAGATTCGGACCGAGAAAGCGACAATTTCCCCATTAATTTGAGCGAGGATGAAAGATTTGTGGATGAGTAAAGTGCAAGTGAAGGACTAGTGGGGAGTTGAAGCTATTCAGATAGGGAAGATGCTGTGAGAGCCGGGGGTGACCTGATATTCAGCTGGGAATGACTACAACAGTAAATAAACACAAGACATATATATACTCTATTAGCCACAACACAACCAGGCTTATATTTAATATGCCACAAATTAATCCTGCATAAAAACACCTGCGTGTTTGCACCTGCGTGTTTGTTATGCTAGCTCCTAGCTCCTCTGCTAGCTCCTAGCTCCATAGAACACGCCAATACAATTCAAACACCTGATCAACACACACAATCACTCAGCCCAAAAGACCGTTTACCTAACCCAAGGTTCATAAAGCTTATATATTTTTAAAAAGTTACGTACGTGACGCGCACATACGGTCAAGTTATCGAATGTTTAGCAGCCAAGGCTGCATACTCACGGTACCTGATATTCAGCTGGGAATGACTACAACAGTAAATAAACACAAGACATATATATACTCTATTAGCCACAACACAACCAGGCTTATATTTAATATGCCACAAATTAATCCTGCATAATAACACCTGCGTGTTTGTTATGCTAGCTCCTAGCTCCTCTGCTAGCTCCTAGCTCCATAGAACACGCCAATACAATTCAAACACCTGATCAACACACACAATCACTCAGCCCAAAAGACCGTTCACCTAACCCAAGGTTCATAAAGCTTATATATTTTTAAAAAGTTACGTACGTGACGCACACGTACGGTACGGTACGTGTTATGCTAGCTCCTAGCTCCTCTGCTAGCTCCTAGCTCCATAGAACACGCCAATACAATTCAAACACATGATCAACACACACAATCACTCAGCCCAAAAGACCGTTCACCTAACCCAAGGTTCATAAAGCTTATATATTTTTAAAAAGTTACGTACATACGCAAAAAAAAGCCAAAGCTGCATACTCACAGTAGCACGTCTGCGTCTTTGTCATCCAAATCAAAGTAATCCTGGTAAGAGTCTGTGTTGTCCCAGTTCTCTACAGGCGTCTGTGTATCCAAGTCAAATGTCCTCCTGGTTAGAGTCTCTGTTATCCGAGTTCTTCCATCTTGACTGCATCTTTCGGGAATGTAAACAAAGAAGCGCCGGCTGTGTACTGTTGTGGCTGACTACGTTCGAAAAATACGTCCATTTCGCACCGACAACTTTCTTCTTTGCTTGCTCAGCTTCCTTCTTCATAATGCAATGAACATGATTGAAACAGATTCACGAACACAGATGTCCAGAATACTGTGGAATTATGAAATGAAAACAGAGCTTTTTCGTATTGGCTTCAATGTGGAAGGCATACCCGTGTTCGCCGGTCTACGTCACGCGCATACGTCATCCTCAGAGGCGTTTCGAACCGGAAGTTTAGCGGCAAATTTAAAATGTCACTTTATAAGTTAACCCGGCCGTATTGGCAAGTGTTATAATGTTAAGATTTCATCATTGATATATAAACTATCAGACTGCGTGGTCGGTAGTAGTGGGTTTCAGTAGGCCTTTAAGCACGATGCTATCACGTTAGCTCTGTAGCTAAAGTGCTTCGCCAGTGTATTGTCGTTGAGATAAAAGTCACTGTGAATGTCCATTTCGCGTTCTTGACTCTCATTTTCAAGAGGATATAGTATCAGAGGTGGTTTAAAATACAAATCCGTGATCCACAATAGAAAAAGGAGAGAGTGTGGAATCCAATGAGCCCTTGTACCTAAGTTACGGTCAGAGCGAAAAAAGATACGTCCTGCACTGCACTCTAATCCTTCACTCTCACGTTCCTCTTCCACGAATCTTTCATCCTGGCTCAAATTAATGGGGTAATCGTCGCTTTCTCGGTCCGAATCGCTCTCGCTGCTGGTGTAAACAATGTTCAAATGTGAGGAGCCCTTCAACCTGTGACGTCACGCTACTTCCGGTACAGGCAAAGCTTTTTTATCAGCGACCAAAACTTTATCGTCGATGTTCTAAATCCTTTCAGCAAAAATATGACAATATCGCGAAATGATCAAGTATGACACATAGAATGGATTTGCTTTCCCCGTTTAAATAAGAACATTTCATTTCAGTAGGCCTTTAAGGCTCTGGATGCTGTGGGGCTGGCTTTCAATCAATCAATCAATGTTTATTTATATAGCCCTAAATCACAAGTGTCTCAAAGGGCTGTACAAGCCACAACGACATCCTCGGTACAGAGCCCACATACGGGCAAGGAAAAACTCACCCCAGTGGGACGTCGGTGAATGACTATGAGAAACCTTGGAGAGGACCGCATATGTGGGTAACCCCCCCCTCTAGGGGAGACCGAAAGCAATGGATGTCGAGTGGGTCTGACATAACATTGTGAAAGTCCAGTCCACAGTGGATCCAACACATCAGCGGGAGTCCAGTCCACAGCGGGGCCAACAGGAAACCATCCCGAGTGGAGACGGGTCAGCAGCGCAGAGATGTCCCCAACCGATGCACGGCTAGTGGTCCACCCGGGGTCCCGACTCTGGACAGCCAGCACTTCATCCATGGCCACCGGACCTATGCAACTCCCCCTCGCAAGGGACAGGGGAGAAGAGGAGAGAAGAAAAGAAACGGCAGATCAACTGGTCTAAATAAAGGGGGGTCTATTTAAAGGCTAGATTATACAAATGAGTTTTAAGATGGGACTTAAATGCTTCTACTGAGGTAGCATCCCTAACTGTTACCGGGAGGGCATTCCAGAGTACTGGAGCCCGAATCGAAAACGCTCTATAGCCCGCAGACTTTTTTTTGGCTCTGGGAATCACTAATAAGCCGGAGTTCTTTGAACGCAGATTTCTTGTCGGGACATATGGTACAATACAATCAGCGAGATAGGCTGGAGCTAAACCGTGTAGTATTTTATACGTAAGTAGTAAAACCTTAAAGTCGCATCTTAAGTGCACAGGAAGCCAGTGCAGGTGAGCCAGTATAGGCGTAATATGATCAAACTTTCTTGTTTTTGTCAAAAGCCTTGCAGCCGCATTTTGTACCAACTGTAATCTTTTAATGCTAGACATAGGGAGACCCGAAAATAATACGTTACAGTAATCGAGACGAGACGTAACGAACGCATGAATAATGATCTCAGCGTCGCTAGTGGACAAGATGGAACGAATTTTAGCGATATTACGGAGATGAAAGAAGGCCGTTTTAGTAACACTCTTAATGTGTGACTCAAACGAGAGAGATTCTTTACCGAGTCGCCTTGTGTAATTGTTTGGTTGTCAAATGTTAAGGTGGTATTATTAAATAGATGTTGGTGTCTAGCAGGACCGATAATCAGCATTTCCGTTTTCTTAGCGTTGAGTTGCAAAAAGTTAGCGGACATCCATTGTTTAATTTCATTAAGACACGCCTCCAGCTGACTACAATCCGGCGTGTTGGTCAGCTTTAGGGGCATGTAGAGTTGAGTGTCATCAGCATAACAGTGAAAGCTAACACCGTACTTGCGTATGATGTCACCCAGTGGCAGCATGTAAATACTAAAGAGTGCAGGGCCAAGAATCGAACCCTGGGGGACTCCGCACGTTACCTTGACATAGTCCGAGGTCACATTGTTATGGGAGACGCACTGCATCCTGTCAGTAAGATAAGAGTTAAACCAAGACAAGGCTAAGTCTGACATACCAATACGTGTTTTGATACGCTCTAATAAAATATTATGATCGACGGTATCGAAAGCGGCGCTAAGATCAAGAAGCAGCAACATAGATGACGCATCAGAATCCATCGTTAGCAATAGATCATTAGTCATTTTTGCGAGGGCTGTCTCCGTAGAGTGATTTGCCCTGAAACCGGATTGAAAAGGTTCACAGAGATTGTTAGTCACTAAGTGTTCATTTAGCTGCTGTGCAACAATTTTTTCGAGAATTTTGGAAATAAACGGAAGGTGGGAGACCGGTCGGTAGTTTACCATGAGGTCAGGATCGAGGTTAGGTCTTTTGAGTAGAGGATGAATAACCGCTTTTTTGAATGCTAGGGGAACAGTGCCGGAGGAAAGTGATAAGTTTATAATATTTAACACTGATGGACCTAATAATACAAACAGTTCCTTGATAAGTTTCCCAGGAAGTGGGTCAAGTAAACATGTTGTTTGTTTTATCCCACTTACACGCTGTAATAATTCCTCTAATGTTATTTCATCAAAAATAGAGAGACTATTTTGGAGGGCAGTGTCCGTCGTATATACAGTCGTATTTGTGTTAATAGAACCCAGTTGTAGCTGGGATGCGTTGTCTTTAATCTCCTTTCTAATGAGTTCAATTTTCTTATTAAAGAAATTCATAAAATCATCTGCCGAGTGGGTGGAGCTACTGGGGGGAGTCCCTTGTTGGGTTAGCGATGCTACTGTACTAAACAGAAATTTAGGATCGTTTTTGTTGAGGCGGATGAGATTTGAGTAGTATTTAGCTTTAGCTAAGGTAAGCATGCGTTTATAAGTTATTAAACTATCACTCCATGCTTGATGGAAAACCTCAAGTTTAGTCGCGCGCCATTTGCGTTCCAGTTTTCTACATGATAATTTATGAGCTCTAATTTCTTCTGTAAACCATGGGGTGCGCCTTTTAGGGGCCCTTTTTTGCTTTAGCGGTGCTATACTATCAATAATTTCGCGCAAGGCATCGTCAAAGTTGTTAGTGAGGTTATCAATAGAGCCGACATAATTTGGGAATGGTGCCATTACCGAAGGCAGTAGGTCAGCAAGAGTCATCGTTGTGGCAGCATTAATGTTGCTGCCGCTATAGCAGTTATTATTATTATTAGCTTGTTGACAATGAGTCAAAACTTCAAATTTTATAAGGTAATGATTGGACATTACTTTAGTATATGGAAGTATCATAACTTTGGAGGTGGTGACACCCCTGACAAGCACTAGATCTATTGTATTATCGTTGCGATGCGTGGGTTCATGTATTATTTGTGTAAGACCACAGCTATCAATTATGGTTTGGAGCGCCACGCACTGAGGGTCCGATGGGGTATTCATATGGATATTAAAGTCCCCCATTATGATTATATTGTCGGCGTGCGTCACTAGATCAGCAACGAACTCTGAGAACTCACTGATAAAGTCCGAATAGGGCCCAGGGGGGCGGTAGATAACAGCCAGGTCGAGAGGTAGCGGTGTGACAGACCTCATAGTAAGCACCTCAAACGATTTATATTTATTATTTAGGTTAGGGGTAAGGTTGAAATTTTCATTGTATATTAGTGCGACACCCCCTCCCCTTTTAAGAGGACGGGCAACATGCGCATTCGTATAGTTAGGAGGAGATGCCTCATTGAGCGCAAAAAATTCGTCTGGTTTGAGCCAGGTTTCGCTAAGACCAATGACGTTAAGATTGTTGTCTCTAATGACCTCATTAACTAATAACGCCTTGGGAGACAATGATCTTATGTTTAAAAAGCCCATATTATAGGTATTGGGCTGTTTTGACGAGTTTTTGTTAAGATTATCCGTAGTGGCAATATTAACAATGTTGCTTTTATTATGCGTAGTGCACTTCAAATAGTTTCGACCATATCTAGGAATTGATATGACGGGAATTTTCCGATTGTTTGCTTGGTGCTGCAATAGACTGGACATATCATAATTTGCCACCTCAGTAGAATGCATGTCCACCTCTGACACAGACACAACAGAAAAAACATTATGTGAATTGTGTATTATTCTAAATGAATTGCTATGCGTACATGGATTATCCAGCCTGGCGCTGGCTAGTTCTAGCTTAACTGACTCCTCACCCGGACTAACAGACATTGTAATTGCCTGTGACCGGGCTTGCTCTAGTGTAGTCAGTCAAGTGAGACTTAAATAGTAGTATATGTTTCTAGACAGGATGATGGCGCCTTCCTGGTTAGGGTGAAGGCCGTCTCTCATCAGCAAGCCTGGTTTGCCCCAGAAAGAGGGCCAGTTATCAATAAACGTTAGTCCCTGTTGCCTACAGTAGATAGCCAGCCACTTGTTAAGCGAGACTAATCTGCTATATCTCTCATCGTTGCCTCTCGCAGGCAGGGGGCCAGAGACAATTACTCGATGCCTGGACATCTTTCTGGCGAGATCACAAGTCCTGGCTATGTTTCTCTTTGTAATCTCTGACTGTCTCATTCTAGTGTCATTGGAGCCAACGTGTACAACTATATTCGCATAATTAGTGGTGCGATTAGCCTGTCGTACGTGTTTACTAGGCCTGTTGCGAGTTAGCTCCCTAAGATTAGCTTCAATGTCAGGTGCTCTGGCCCCGGGGATACACTTTACTGTGGCTGGTTTGCTAAGCTTTATGTTTCGGGTGATGGAGTCCCCTATGACTAAGGTGTGGTGCCCGGTAGACTGGGGTGTAGGACTAGCTAAAGAGCTAAATCTATTATGCGTCTCAACCGGTACACCGTAGCTTGTAGGCCGCTTAGGACTGCTACAAGCTGGGCTAGTTAGCTCGCTACAGCTAACGCTAGCAGATGTGTCCGCAACATCTAAAGTTACGACATTACTCTGCTCTAACTGGCGGACACGGCCCTCTAGCAGAGCCAACCTCTCCGTGAGTATGGTGCAAGACGCGCAGGAAGCCATTACTCACAGTGTTTTCTGTCACCGAGTGAAGTTCCTGCTGTCCTCAGGGAAGTGGCTTTGTTGACAAGACTCTGTAACATTGCGTGGACATCAGGGGCGGTGCCTCTGGATTGGCAGACCGGGATGGTGGTTCCTCTCTTTAAGAAGGGGAACCGGAGGGTGTGTTCCAATATCGTGGGATCACACTCCTCAGCCTTCCCGGTAAGGTCTATTCACGTGTACTGGAGAGGAGGCTACGCTGGATAGTCAAACCTCAGGTTCAGGAGGGGCAGTGTAGTTTTCGTTCTGGTCGTGGAAATGAGGACCAGTTCTATACTCTCGGCAGGGTCTTTGAGGGTTCATGGGAGTTTGCCCTACCAGTCTACATGTGCTTTGTGGACTTGGAAAAGACATTCGACCCTGTCCCTTGGGAAGTCCTGTGGGGAGTGCGCAGATTATGGGGTATCGAACTGTCTGATTATGGCGGTCCGCTTTCTGTATGATCGGTGTCAGAGCTTGGTCCGCATTACCGCCAGTAAGTCGGACCCGTTTTTAGTGAGGGTTGGAATCCGCCACGGCTGCCCTTTGTCACCGATTCTGTTAACTTTAATGGACAGAATTTCTAGGCGCAGTCAGGGCCGGAGGGGATCCGGTTTGGTGGCTGCAGGATTGGGTCTCTGCCTTTTGCAGATTATGTAGTCCTGATGGCTTCATCTGGACAGAATATTCAGGTCTCACTGGATCGCTTCGCTGCCGAGTGTGAAGCGACAGGGATGAGAATCACCTCCAAGTTCGAGTCCATGGTTCTCGCCCGGCCAAGGGTGGAGTGCCATCTCCGGGTTGGGGAAAAGATCTTGCACCAAGCGGAGGAGTTCAAGTACCTCGGAGTCTTGTTCATGAGTGAGGAAAGAGTGGATCATGAGATCGAAAGGCAGATCGGTGCGGCGTCTTCAGTAATGCGGACACTGTATCGATCCGTTGTGGTAAAGAAAGCTCTCAATTTACCAATTGATCTACGTTCCCATCCTCACCCATGGTCATGAGCTTTGGGTTATGACCGAAAGGACAATATCACGGGTACAAGCAGTCGAAGTGAGTTTCCTCCATCGGGTGGAGGGGCTCTCCCTTAGAGATAGGGTGAGAAGCTCTGTCATTCGGGAGGAGCTCAAAGTAAAGCTGCTGCTCCTCCACATTGAGAGGAGCCAGATGAGGTGGTTCAGGCATCTGGTCGGGATGCCGCCCGGACGCTTCCCTGCGGAGGTGATTAGGGCACGTCTGACCGGTAAGAGGCCATGGGGAAGACCCAGGACACGTTGAGAAGACTATTTCGGGATCCTTCGGGAGGAGCTGGACGAGGTGGCTGGGGAGAGGGAAGTCTGGGCTTATCTGCTTAGGCTGCTGCCCCCACGATGGATAGCGATAGATGGATTACTTTTTTTATGCTTTCTAAATATTAAATACGTTCGCTCAAAAGCCCGCTTACAATGGAGCCTACGGGAGACGTTCAATTCTGCCTATAAAGGCCCTAAAAAAACATCCAAACACTTCCATTTGGGCTTTATATACATGATATAAATATATATGTAATGTAGTAACCGGCACATTTATAATATCATTTAATATTTGCGTATTATGATCATTTTAAGCATACGTGGCGCATAAATTTAAAAAACGCATCACAAGGTTTGCTTTTTTTTTTTGTGCAAGGTCTGCTGTCATTTGGATGCCGACTGCTGGGGTGTTCATATATTACCATTTCGGTGAAGAATGTCTCATAATCCTCGCAAAGAAACTGGGTGGGGGGGCGAAGGATAAGTGCTTTTCGTGCCAGTTCCAAGTCAGAAATGGCTGTCAAAGTGTCCCAACTTGTCAGATTATATCCTCAGCCATCTACTTTTCAGGTGAGAGGCATGATTTATGATCTACAATAAATTTACAGGGAGCAGGGAAGCGAGGAAACTGCAGACCACTCGATGATGTAAACATAGGCACACACGGATCGCATCGCCACTATGAATAGTTTGTTTGTGTTAGCGCTTATAATAACAATATCTCTAATACTTGGTTAATATTCAAGTCACTAAATGGATTATTGTTGGCACTTTTCTAATGGTTATTTATCGTATTTTATAGGCAGAATCGTGGAGCTCCCATTGGCTTTTTTTATATTGTGCTCAAGTTTTTTTTGTTGCTTCCCTAGAGCTTTGAGCTAAACCACGCCTACCACTCTCCTTTGTGAAGGACACACATTAAAAAGAACATTGCAAATTGCAGTGAGTGGGAAAGGATGAGTGCTGCAGTGAAGGACAAGCAGGCAGGCAGGCAGAGGATCCTGACAAACCGTTTACACTAACCATGGTTTTTCTCACTCAGCAGGTTTTTTGTGGCTGGAAGGAACATTTCCATGAGTTCTGGAACCTTTCTGATGACGTGAACTGCACACAACGCCGCCTGACAACAAACAAATATTGAGATATAAGACAAGTGACTGTTTGCAAATTACATATTTCAAACCAGCTTATGTTTTTTGTAGATGTCTATACGAGAAAATAGGTTAGTGATACTCGTACACACGGAAAGTAATCCCTTGTTTATTGGTGTTAATTGGCTCTGGAACTGATCATGGTAAATACATTTCTGTAATGTAGACTTGTTTGAATATAAATTAAATATTTTTAAAATTGATTTACAATCTTCTAAATGTGTTTACCATTTTGAGAGTCTGCTAGACATTAAATAACACCCACAGAATTTTACACTCCAATAAAATATTCCAATACAGTAATGCTGCGTAAACCTGAGCCAATCAGTGTTGCATTAATATTTCTATTTCATTTAGGCATTTTTATGCTTAAGAAATGCTTAATTTAGGCCAAAAATATGGAAAGAATATGCTTTAAAAAATAATCTGCAATAGAGTGAAGCAAACTTCGAAGTGTAATGTAGCGAGGGACAACTGCACACGCCGTGCACACTAACAATTTGCAGTCCTGATGTTACATGAACATTCATTTAAAAAAACATTCATTGATAGCCAACGTTAGTAGCTAAACTTTGACAAATTGCTCTCATTAGCTGAAAACAAACATAACTAATGTGTGTGTTACGTGGAGTGTAGTTTATGTGCCCAAAGCTGGAAAAACGTGGGAAATGAGGTTTACAACACTTTTGAAAGTTAACACCCTTGGGGGTGCTCTCAAAAGCTTTCAGTTGCAAAAGGGTTGCAAACAGTTACTTTCAAACATATTTAACTTATGTATGGTTTTAATTTGAGTGGGGTAATATATGGCCTAAATGACAAACTCAATTGTTATAATTGTTCCTACTTTTTAAGAAAACAAATGTATGGATATGGCAGATCATTCAAACTAACTTTTGCTTTTATTTGATCAGAAACTATTAGTTTGAAAATAGACAATGCCACAACTTACAGTGCTAGATGGCATAACGTACAGTCCATCTTATGCTTATCAACATTCTAAATTTTTATTTAAAAACATTTTTGTACAGATATGAATTGCACATTGTACAGAATGATTTTCAAAAAACTAAAGAGTGTCCTCTGGGAGGCCTAACTTACGTCTTGAAAAAAATACTAAATTGTAGCATTGCACATTTTATGCAAGTCTCTAGACCAAGAGGGGGGACTATAGTTTTATCAAGTGGATGACCCCAAACCTAACAAATGAGCACTACATCTTCAGTGATGTGCAGAGGGACTGCTTCAGTGATCACTTTCCATTGTGCTCCTTTCTTATCATACATGGCATCTTGCGCAAGCGATTCCACCACAAAAAACTGCTTTGTAGCGGTCTTGTTTGACTTGTAAAGAGTTGCATGTCTCCTACTCAACACTTTTGTTTGAGATGCTGGAATAAGTTTGTTGTGCTACTATTTTGTTGCAATGGGTTTAAACACACTTGCCACTTGTTCCTCATCTGTTGCTGCAAACCAGTTCCAAACCACTGACATTACTCCTTTCTTGGGAACAAACTTCTTACACTTGTCCACAGTAGCCATGTTGTTGTTATGCGTGTGAGTCTCTTTGAAACATACAACAATAAAATATGTATTGTGGAATTGTTGCTGTAGCTAGGTGTACCTTAATAACAGGTGACTGGACATATTCAATAAGGGCCTACCTTTTTCCTCAAGTAAGAGTTGGATGTTTTAAGTAACTTCTCAACCTCCCCCGCCAGGTCACGGCACATTTCTGAGGAGCCCATGCAGCCCAAAGTGCACAGAGCAAGTCCCTGGACATATTGTGTGCTGTGATTCAAGTCACTGTGGGACATCAGAGATTATTAATAGTTTAATCACCGGGTGCATCATTGGAAAACATATGAAGGGTTGATTTAAATAAACACATGACAAATTAAAATATTGAAACAACAAGATTGGAAAAAACAGGCAAGAGAGGTCATACAAGTTTAGTAAGAGGAATGCAGACACATTGAAGCTTAGCAACAACAAAAACAAACATTGTGGCTAATGCGGCAACTTACTTTTTGATGCAATTCGTCATTAATAGGTGGACGTCCTGCCTCTCGTCCAACAGCAGCATAGCTCCTAAATAACCTATTCGCTTGTCAGTAAACTTCTGCGATGCAATCAACTTCAGGCACTCAAGCTGAAAAACAATTGTACAAAATAAATTAATAAATTATATATATATATATATATATACACACATACATACATATATACACATACATACATATATATATACACACATACATACACACACACACACAGATTAGGGTTGTACAATAAATCAGTTTTGAAATGGTAAATGGGTTGTACTTGTATAGCGCTTTTCTACCTTTTTAAGGAACTCAAAGCGCTTTGACACTATTTTCCACATTCACCCATTCACACACACACATTCACACACTGATGGCGGGAGCTGCCATGCACGGCGCTAACCAGTCCCATCAGGAGCAAGGGTGAAGTGTCTTGCTCAAGGACACAACGGACGTGACTAGGATGGTAGAAGGTGGGGATTGAACCAGCAACCCTCAGATTGCTGGCACGGCCACTCTCCCAACTTCGCGACGCCGTCCCCACGTCGTTTTAAATGTAACAGGGTTTCTAAAGGTATCAGAAAATCTACTTTAATGCTTTTTAATGCCACTTAAAAACAATGTATGCCCATGTCTTACCGCATGCGGTTATAATATAGTCAAAAGTTTTCAATTGTTTGTAAAAAAAAAAAAAAACAATTGTAAGCATTTGACAATAATCTTAAATTGTTAAAAAAGTTTACATTAACTGTTACTATCTAGTGAATTAGAATTGGATCGCAAGACTGTTTCATCTGAGAATGTATTTAAAATTTATTTTTCTGTAGTGTTAGTAGCAGCTGACAGTTGTGGTGGCCACAGTAGAAGTGGCTTTGATGGTCATCCCTAAGAAATTTTGGCATTGTTAACTGCTGCCTGCCTTTAATCGCTGACTTGTGATTAGCTAATAGCATGTTTGATTCCACCGCAGTGATGTCTATTAAGCAATGCTCAAAAGGTCTTTTTGCACATGCTGCAGAACGCCTCTCAGGGTTTACAATCGACAGGCTTTAACTAAGTATTGAAAAGTTACCCAGCCAGCCACTTTAGCTTAAATTCGCACATTCACAGGATGTAGCATTCCAAGCATCCTGTGTTCTGACTTTGTGCACCGGCCGTAGACAATACCCAATGAAAAGGTTCCGCCTGTAAATCATCACACTGTACTTTTAATCAAAATTATTAAAAACAGAACTGCACTTAAACACCTAAAATAAACATCCAATTCTGAATAAGATGATCAATATAATATACTCAGGATTAATATTTTTTATTTAATCTCTTTAAAACATGCTGTAAAAATGCATATCCTCTAAAGATTTGCTTTATAATGCCCACAAACTGAAGGATATGTTTTTAATCAGGAGACAATTTCAGAAAAGTAGTTAAAAGGTTTTAAAATTTTAAATGAACATCATACTAGGAATGAAAATGATGGAGTTCAGAAATTTATGATTTAAACACTTTAGAAAAAGACATGTCATGGAATATTTGGAAAAATGCCAATAAGCCCTTTAGATCGGTGACCACCAACCTTTTAGAGTCCAAGATCCCTGGTCTAAGCCAAAAACCGAAGCAAGATCTATCCCAGTGACAACTATGTTTTATGTGTGTGTGTGTGTGTGTGTATGAGATACATCCATCCATCCATCCATTTTCTACCGCTTGTCCCTTTTTGGGGTCGCAGGGGGCGCTGGAGCCTATCTCAGTCGCGATCAAAAGTTTACATACACTTGTAAAGAACAATGTCATGGCTGTCTTGAGTTTCCAATCATTTCTACAACTCTTATTTTGTTGTGTTAGAGTGATTGGAGCACATACTTGTTGGTCACAAAAAACATTCATGAAGTTTGGTTCTTCTATGAATGTATTATGGGTCTACTGAAAATGTGACCAAATCTGCTGGGTCAAAAGTATACATACAGCAATGTTAATATTTGGTTACATGTCTCTAGGCAAGTTTCACTGCAATAAGGCGCTTTTGATAGCTATCCACAAGCTTCTGGCAAGCTTCTGGTTGATTTTTTGACCACGGTTGACAAAATTGGTGCAGTTCAGCTAAATGTGTTGGTTTTCTGACATGGACTTGTTTCTTCAGCATTGTCCACACGTTTAAGTCAGGACTTTGGGAAAGCCATTCTAAAACCTTATTCTAGCCTGATTTAGCCATTCCTTTACGACTTTTGACGTGTATTTGGGGTCATTGTCCTGTTGGAACACCCAACTGCGCCCAAGACCCAACCTCCGGGCTGATGATTTTAGGTTGTCCTGAAGAATTTGGAGGTAATCCTCCTTTTTCATTGTCCCAATTACAGCACCAGTTCCATTGGCAGCAAAACAGGCCCAGAGCATAATACTACCACCACCATGCTTGACGGTAGGATTGGCATTCCTGGGATTAAAGGCCTCACCTTTTCTCCTCCAAACATACTGCTGGGTATTGTGGCCAAGCAACTAAATTTTTGTTTAATCTGACATCACATGGACAAAGATAAGACCTTCTGGAGGAAAGTTCTGTAATTCTGCCAATAACAAACGAGCCACGGGCCACAGATGGCTCCTGTGCCGCAATTTAGGCACCCCTGCTGTACAAGCTAATTGTTTATGACCACTATAGTCTTAGTACTGTACAATATTTGTTCATCCTTTGGTCACATATGAGGCGTGAGTCACATGGTTGACTTATGATGTTCACATGGTGGGTTTTTCCTCTGTGTTAAAAAGGTGATAAACGGGAAAGTCCTTTTAACTGCCGCCTTGTTTTATCATATATTACTGCCTTTGCATCAGTCAACGTTTGGTTTTGTAGTCAAAATAAATTAAAACAAAATCCATACTTTAGGCTGTAGGGGGCCAGGCTATATATATATATACATATATATATATACACAAACCCCGTTTCCATATGAGTTGGGAAATTGTGTTAGATGTAAATATAAACGGAATACAATGATTTGCAAATCCTTTTCAACCCATATTCAATTGAATGCACTACAAAGACAAGATATTTGATTTTGAAACTCATAAACTTTTTTTTTTTTTTTCAAATAATTAACTTAGAATTTCATGGCTGCAACACGTGCCAAAGTAGTTGGGAAAGGGCATGTTCACCACTGTGTTACGTGGCCTTTCCTTTTAACAACACTCAGTAAACGTTTGGGAACTGAGGAGACACATTTAAAGGGCTACTGAAACCCACTACTACCGACCACGCAGTCTGATGGTTTATATATCAATGATGAAATCTTAACATTGCAACACATGCCAATACGGCCGGGTTAACTTATAAAGTGCAATTTTAAATTTCCCGCTAAACTTCCGGTTGAAAACGTCTTTGGATGATGACGTATGCGCGTGACGTAACCAGTGAAACAGAAGTATCGGTAGCCCATTGAATACAATACAAAATAGCTCTGTTTTCATCTGATAATTCCACAGTATTCTGGACATCTGTGTTGGTGAATCTTTTGAAATTTGTTTAATGAACAATGAAGACTGCAAAGAAAAAGTTGTAGGTGGGATCGGTGTATTAGCGGCGGACTACAGCAACACAACCAGGAAGACTTTGACTCGGATAGCAGACGCACTAGCCACCGACCGCATGGATGAAAAAAAGTCTGCGGGCTATAGAGCGTTTTCTATTCGGGCTCCAGTACTCTGGAATGCCCTCCCGGTAACAGTTAGAGACGCTACCTCAGTAGAAGCATTTAAGTCCCATCTTAAAACTCATTTGTATAATCTAGCCTTTAAATAGACCCCCCTTTTTTAGACCAGTTGATCTGCCGTTTCTTTTCTTCTCTCCTCTTCTCCCCTGTCCCTTGCGAGGGGGAGTTGCATAGGTCCGGTGGCCATGGATGAAGTGCTGGCTGTCCAGAGTCGGGACCCCGGGTGGACCACTAGCCTGTGCATCGGTTGGGGACATCTCTGCGCTGCTGACCCGTCTCCGCTCGGGATGGTTTCCTGCTAGCCCCGCTGTGGACTGGACTCTCGCTGATGTGTTTGATCCACTGTGGACTGGACTTTCACAATGTTATGTCAGACCCACTCGACATCCATTGCTTTCGGTCTCCCCTAGAGGGAGGGGGGGGGGGGGGGTTACCCACATATGCGGTCCTCTCCAAGGTTTCTCATAGTCATTCACCGAAGTCCCACTGGGGTGAGTTTTTCCTTGCCCGTATGTGGGCTCTGTACCGAGGATGTCGTTGTGGCTTGTGCAGCCCTTTGAGACACTTGTGATTTAGGGCTATATAAATAAACATTGATTGATTGATTGATGATCGTGGTGAAGTCCTTCGTCCTTCCGTCGATCGCTGGAACGCAGGTGAGCACGGGTGTTGATGAGCAGATGAGGGCTGGCTGGCGTAGGTGGAGCGCTAATGTTTTTATCATAGCTCTGTGAGGTCCCATTATACTAAGTTAGCTTCAATGGCGTCGTTAGCAACAGCATTTTTAAGCTTTGCCAAGCTGGAAAGCATTAACCGTGTATTTACATGTCCCTGGTTTAATAGTATTGTTGATCTTCTGTCTATCCTTCCAGTCAGGGATTTATTTATTTTGTTTCTATATGCAGTTAAGCACGATGCTATCACGTTATCTCCGTAGCTAAGTTAGCTTCAATGGCGTCGTTAGCAACAGCATTTTTAAGCTTCGCCAGGCTGGAAAGCATTAACCGTGTATTTACATGTCCCTGGTTTAATAGTATTGTTGATCTTCTGTCTATCCTTCCAGTCGGGGATTTATTTATTTTGTTTCTATATGCAGTTAAGCACGATGCTATTACGTTAGCTCCGTAGCTAAAGTGTTTCGTCGATGTATTGTTGTGGAGATAAAAGTCACTGTGAATGTCCATTTCGCGTTCTCGACTCTCATTTTCAAGAGGATATAGTATCCGAGGTGGTTTAAAATACAAATCCGTGATCCACAATAGAAAAAGGAGAGAGTGTGGAATCCAATGAGCCAGCTTGTACCTAAGTTACGGTCAGAGCGAAAAAAGATATGTCTTGCACTGCATTCTAGTCCTTAACTCTAACGTTCCTCATCCACAAATCTTTCATCCTCGCTCAAATTAATGGGGTAATTAAGGCTGAAACGACGCGTCGACGTAGTCGACGTCATCGGTTACGTAAATACGTCGACGCCGTTTTTGTGCGTCGACGCGTCGCATAATGACGTCACATTACCGTCATGGCGAAGCGCAAAGCAGACGATCAAAGAAGACGATGCGAGCGGTGCGAGCGAGGGGGGAAAAGCATGCCAAAAGTGGTCAAAAGTGTGGGAGTATTTCAATAAACGGCCTAATAATGTTGTTGTATGCACACTGTGTCGAGCGGAAATGGCCTATCATAGCAGCACAACGGCTATGAACGAACATTTGAAAAGAAAACCATCAACTAGTCAATCGTCCGCGCGAGCATACGTTGTCATCATTACACAAAAACATGAATGTGTCATTTGTATCTGCTAGGGGTGTAACGGTACGTGTTTTGTATTGAACCGTTTCGGTACGGGGCTTTCGGTTCGGTACGGGGGTGTACCGAACGAGTTTCTAAGCTAAAGTCTTAACAAGCTGCTTTGCTCCGTCTGCCTCTGTCTCAGCACGCAGCATTGTCCCACCCACACAACCATCTGATTGGTACACACGCAGCATTGTCCCACCCACACAACCATCTGATTGGTACACACGAAGCATTATCAGCCAATCAGCAGTGCGTATTCAGAGCGCATGTAGTCAGCGCTTCAGGGTGGAGCAGATAGGTGTTTAGCAGGTGAGCATCAGGCAGCGGACTCTCCCCAAATGATAATAAACACCTCCCAGTCAACTACTAGTAACATCACTATGAGCCCGTTGACCTTCTAGAAACTTAAACTGCAGCTCAGCTCACTCGCAATCCTGGCTTGAGGTGAAAGCTAATTAGCTCTCAGTTCCAGCCACATCGACCCCTTCTGAGCGCCTATTTTCAGCTGCTGGGAATATTGTAAACAAGAAAAGAACCAAAGCATGTAGACATGCTAACCTTTCTTCATTACAACTGTTAGTCACTCACTGGAATGAGTAGAATTGGTTATTGTGTACTGTGTTGGACTGGATGTTTATTTTGCACATTTTAAAAGCAATACTTAATGTTTACAGTGCTCCAGAATATTTATATTGGCACTTTTTTGTATTGGATGTTTATCTTTATGTTTGCACATTTTAGCAAATAAGCAATACTTTCACTTTTGTTGAAATGTTTACACTGTTACAGAATATTTCGTTTTGCACTTTTTTGTATTGGATGTTTATCTTTATTTTTGCACATTTTAAAGCAAAATAAGCAATACTTTTACTTTTGAAATGCTTATACTATTGCAGAATATTAAGATTTGCACTGGATGTTGACTTTTATATTTGCACATTAAAAAGCAAATAAGCTACTTTTAATTTTTTTAAATGTTAAAAGTTTTAAATGTTTACATTGTTACAGAATATTTAGTCATGTTGTTGTCAATGTTGACTGAGTGGCCATACTTCTTTTTTTTTGTAAATAAAAGCCATGCCTTTTGAAAAAACGGGCCTACATTTATTTTTTCATCATTTTGAATAAAAAAATAATCGGTAAAAGGAAAAATAATCTATAGATTAATCGAAAAAAATAATCTATAGATTAACCGATTAATCGAAAAAATAATCTATAGATTAATCGATAGAAAAATAATCGTTAGCTGCAGCCTTAGGGGTAATCGTCGCTTTCTCGGTCCAAATCGCTCTAGCTGCATTGAAAACAATAGGAAAATATGAGGAGGCTATCAACTGACTACGTCACGCTACTTCCGGTAGGGGCAAGGCTTTTTTTTGTATCAGATACCAAAAGTTGCGATCTTTATCGTCGTTGTTCTCTACTAAATCCTTTCAGCAAAAATATGGCAATATCGCGAAATGATCAAGTATGACACATAGAATGGATCTGCTATCCCCGTTTAATTAAAAAAAATTCATTTCAGTAGGCCTTTAAGCTTCTCAGGTGGAATTCTTTCCCATTCTTGCTTGATGTACAGCTTAAGTTGTTCAAAAGTCCGGGGGTCTCCGTTGTGGTATTTTAGGCTTAATAATGCGCCACACATTTTCAATGGGAGACAGGTCTGGAGTACAGGCAGGCCAGTCTAGTATCCGCACTCTTTTACTATGAAGCCACGTTGATGTAAAACGTGGCTTGGCATTGTCTTGCTGAAATAAGCAGAGGCGTCCATGGTTCAGTTGCTTGGATGGCAACTTTTGTTGCTCCAAAAGCTGTATGTACCTTTCAGCATTAATGGCGCCTTCACAGATGTGTAAGTTACCCATGTCTTGGGCACTAATACACCCCCATACCATCACAGATGCTGGCTTTTCAACTTTGCGCCTATAACAATCCGGATGGTTCTTTTCCTCTTTGGTCCGGAGGACATGACGTTCACAGTTTCCAAAAACTATTTGAAATGTGGACTCGTCAGACCACAGAACACTTTTACACTTTGTATCAGTCCATCTTAGATGAGCTCAGGCCCAGCGAAGTCGACGGCGTTTCTGGGTGTTGTTGATAAACGGTTTACGCCTTGCATAGGAGAGTTTTAATTTGCACTTACAGATGTAGCGACCAACTGTAGTTACTGACAGTGGGTTTCTGAAGTGTTCCTGAGCCCATGTGGTGATATCCTTTACACACCGATGTCGCTTGTTGATGCAGTACAGCCTGAGGGATCGAAGGTCACAGGCTTAGCCGCTTACGTGCAGTGATTTCTCCAGATTTTCTGAACCCTTTGATGATATTACGAACCGTAGATGGTGAAATCCCTAAATTCCTTGCAATAGCTGGTTGAGAAAGGTTTTTCTTAAACTGTTCAACAATTTGCTCACGCATTTGTTGACAAAGTGGTGACCCTCGCCCCATCCTTGTTTGTGAATGACTGAGCATTTCATGGAATCTACTTTTATACCCAATCATGGCACCCACCTGTTCCCAATTTGCCTGTTCACCTGTGGGATGTTCCAAATAAGTGTTTGATGAGCATTCCTCAACTTTATCAGTATTTATTGCCACCTTTCCCAACTTCTTTGTCATGTGTTGCTGGCATCAAATTCTTAAGTTAATGATTATTTGCAAAAAAAAAAAAATCATATACCATATCAAATATGTTGTCTTTGTAGCATATTCAACTGAATATGGGTTGAAAATTATTTGCAAATCATTGTATTCCGTTTATATTTACATCTAACACAATTTCCCAACTCATATGGAAACGGGGTTTGTATATTATATATATATATATATATATATATATATATATATATATATATATATATATATATATACATTGTCTTTATAATCCGTTTTGTCATTTAACATCAATTAACATTGATGTTTATCAACATTTAACATTGTCACATTATCGATGGGAAAATTCATTTTTAGACAATATGATTTGCCTGAGCGGTTAGGAGACACCAAGAGTAACAAGCGGTAGAAAATGGATTAGAAAGGAAAGATTGAAAAAAAATATATATAAATAAATAAAAACTTTTTTTTTTAAACTTGGGACTTCCTGTGGGCCGGATTTTGGATGCTCGGGGGCCGAATCCGGCTCGCGGGCCGTAGTTTGGGGACCCCTGCTTTAGAGCAATATTCACAGATTATTATTTGGCTTGTTCCCGTCGCAGGCGAGCGGTCATGGACTCCTCGTGGTTGAGGGAAGAGTTGTTTGATGCTAGAAAATGTCTGATACATTGCAACAATCAGCTATAATGCATTGTTGTGGCTCGATGATTTTTAAGGATGTCATGAAATGCGTGTTTGTGTTGTGGCCGCAGTGTCGAGAGCTGCGGGATAAGAGGCTGAAGAGAGAATCGCAGAGGCAAGCGGTTGTGTTCAGATGTTAAAATGCTTGCGGGTCTGTTAGTCACTCCACGGGTTGGGTTGTCACGTACTGATGTCATATTAACATATTTGTTTTCTAATATTTTCTTAAAATCGACCGGTTGGTTCCCAAAGATCAACCGGTATATTGCGATTGACAGGTTGGCGACCCCTGCTTTAGATGCATTACAAATAAACTCAATTAAACATCTTAAACAGATTATATTTCACACCCTCACAGTTGTTTAAATGGGTATGTATAAAGTGTCATGCAGCTGAAGGAACTCTTAATTCATTTCCTGTGGGAATGTTACAAAATAAGAGTTGTGGTCTATAGTGACAATTGCCTTGGTTGTCCATCCTACGCAACCATAAGTCACGTGACGTGCCTGCGTCAGGACAGTTGCTAATGTTAGCCAAGTTAGCTGTTGAACTGGAGACGACTGAAATAAATGAGGCATGTATGAAACAAGCTCAGCTTCCCATTAACATGACATGGTGTCAGAGTTAAGGACTACACGCCGACAGTAATGAAAGAATGGCAAAGCCGATTGATTTTGCCATCCAGCGCAGTGGCCGCTATGGAGGTAATGCTTTTGACGCTTTCAGACCTTACAAGACCTCTTGTATCCAATTTGAAAGCCAGAGACAAGGAAAAGAAACACACAGACAGTCATTTATCGATGACTGCAACGTTATTAGGTTAATTTTCTTTGTTTGATGGATTGAAGTATTGACTATCATCCCAGTCCTACAATCGTATTACATTTTTTAATGCCTCTGGACATTGTATATGATTTTTAATGCCATTTAAGGCCTTAATTTTTGCAAAAGCCACGTAATTAGTTTTAATGCTTTTTAACGGCCTACTGAAACCCACTACTACCGACCACGCAGTCTGATAGTTTATATATCAATGATGAAATCTTAACATTGCAACACATGCCAATACGGCCGGGTTAACTTATAAAGTGCAATTTTAAATTTCCCGGGAAACTTCCGGCTGAAAACTTCTAGGTATGATGACGTTTGCGCGTGACGTCAATGGTTGAAGCGGAAGTATTGGTACACCATTGTATCTCAATACAAACAGTTCTGTTTTCATCGAAAAATTCCACAGAATTCTGGACATCTGTGTTGGTGAATCTTTTGCAATTTGTTTAATGAACAATGGAGACTGCAAAGAAGAAAGCTGTAGGTGGGATCGGTGGATTAGCGGCTGGCTGCAGCAACACAACCAGGAGGACTTTGAGTTGGATAGCAGACGCGCTATCCGACGCTAGCCGCCGACCGCATCGATGATCGGGTGAAGTCCTTCGTCGCGCCATCGATCGCTGGAACGCAGGTGAGCACGGGTGTTGATGAGCAGATGAGAGCTGGCGTAGGTGGAGAGCTAATGTTTTTAGCATAGCTCTGTCGAGGTCCCGTAGCTAAGTTAGCTTCAATGGCGTCGTTAGCAACAGCATTGCTAGGCTTCGCCAGGCGGTACAGCATTAACCGTGTGGTTACAGGTCCAGGGTTTAATAGTAATAGTAGTATTGTTGATCTTCTGTCTATCCTTCCAGTCAGGGGCATATTTCGTCTGTTTCTATATGCAGTTAAGCACGATGCTATCACGTTAGCTCCGTAGCTAAAGTGCTTTGCCGATGTATTGTCGTGGAGATAAAAGTCACTGTGAATGTCCATTTCGCGTTCTCGATTCTCATTTTCAAGAGGATATAGTATCCGAGGTGGCTTAAAATACAAATCCGTGATCCACAATAGAAAAAGGAGAAAGTGTGGAATACAATGAGCCCTTGTACCTAAGTTACGGTCAGAGCGAAAAAAGATATGTCCTGCACTGCACTCTAATCCTTCACTCTCATGTTCCTCATCCACAAATCTTTCATCCTCGCTCAAATTAATGGGGTAATCGTCGCTTTCTTGGTCCGAATCGCTCTCGTTGCTGGTGTAAACTATGGGGAAATGTGAGGAGCCCTTCAACCTGCGACGTCACGCTACTTCCGGTACAGGCAAGGCTTTTTTTATCAGCGACCAAAAGTTGCGAACTTTATTGTCGATGTTCTCTGCTAAATCCTTTCAGCAAAAATATGGCAATATCGCGAAATGATCAAGTATGACACATAGAATGGATCTGCTATCCCCGTTTAAATAAGAAAATTTCATTTCAGTAGGCCTTTAATGCCCATGGAATCCTGTGTAAGTGTTTGCTATATAGTCATTTATTTGTGGCAACAAACAAATTTGCCCCGTCAAACATGTTCCCTCTCACTTATACACCAAATTATAACAGAACCGAGGTGGAATGCATCTTTACTCTGCTTCCCAACATATCTCATATGCACCTGGTATCCCAGTGAATAAGACGTAGCACAAGGGATGTGTTACCAATTTAGCAACTGTCATGCATTTATTCTTTAATCAAATTCAATATACAGTTACAAAAGGTAAAGTATTCGCCGGGTGAGCGGGAGCGGAAATCTGCTTCCACAAGCGCAGACAGTGTGTATTACCAACACCGTGCAGGGCGTGCGTAAAAACTCCAGAGGCTTACAACACAACCTTTACTGCTTCCATAGATGCAAAGAAGATACAGCCTAGAGACATTCATTCGTTTAGCAACCCTTTGCCTTCCTAGTGATTAACCAGTGGTGGTCAAAGTGTGGGCAAGGGGTCATTTGTGGGATGTTTTTTATGGGCAGTAGCACAATGCTAAATACAAATCAATAAATAAAACATAAAAAATGGAAAAACAGAGCAAAATTTATGAAAAATATATAAAATGTCGATAATAATAATGAAAACAAACCCAAAGATGTATCATGTATCCATATTGTTTTGGACTTTTTAATAGCATATTTCATTACCAATTGCATGAGAACGTCAGCATCCACCCACCCCCATTTTTACCAAATGATTGATTCTAAAATGGTCTTTTCAGAGAGAAAAAAAAATTTGGTCCTGGCATGGATACAGTACAACGCGTGATATTGCTGATCAATACAACGCTCTGTAACTTACCTGCCCAAAGTGTGCCGGATAGCCCAACATGTGCATATAAAGAAGCTTTGCCACATTTCTGCAACGATATGTATTGTCTTCTTCTCTGAAAGATGAACGAATAGCAGCACACTCTTTCTGGATCATTTCACGCTCCTCTGCCTGAGTCCTTGCTGTCCGGATAGTCCGGATCAGCTCCCGCAATCTGATCGGAGCTGGCATTCTCTGGAACACAAGACAGTGAAAAGGTTAGTACAGTAGTAGGCTGAAACACGATCTAAGGAATAGAAACGTAGAAAAACGAATTGTGATCAATCGTTATTGGCTGAAAAATCGATTAGTTGGCTTGTCTGTAACAAGCAGATGTGCTTTCGATTCTGACTCAACTAATGTGTGACCTAAAGCAAAAAAACATGACAGCCTACATCAATGCAGACCTAGGTCACTTGACTTTTGAACAGAAGTAAATGAAGTAGTGGTCCACCAAACCAATATGGCTATTCATGTGCAGCAAACAGAGTGAGAAGTATCTGAGAACTCAGGGGGCCTAGATTTTACAGCTATAAGCAGATACGAGAAAAAAATAATGGAATCTATCCTTATAAGTTTTAAAAATATATATTTTTGTCGAGTGATATAAAGGATTATCTGTCAATCACGTTCCCAGACGTGTCAAACTATTTGGTGTGCCAGACGTCAATGTCGAGACAACAAATCAGATGAAAACTTGGAGATCTGCAATTTCTGTGTGTGTGTGGCTGGGTCAAGATAATTGATTTTAAGACTCTCCCGGATAAATCATACATCGTTTTTGCTCAGGTAAGGTTACATATTGCATTTATGATATAGCTTGGTGTTTACAGCCATGTTTGTTGCCTTTTTGTTGCGCACGCAGTTTACGAGTACACGTTTTCCTCTGTTTTTTTGGTTTTTGTTTTTTTAAATACAACTATAGATCTCCACATTGTGTAAGTGCTGAAACTTCTTTATGATTGTTGCCTTTGGTAAAAAAGCTAAACCACATTTGCTTTTTTTTATTTAGACTCGCCGAGTTGCTGGTTCATGAAACACTTGAAGCAAAAATACGTTTTACGAACTCCAAAACAAGATAAAATATTATGATAAAATACAAATAATATCAAGATAATACTTACCGTATTTTCCGCACTATAAGGCGCACCTAAAAACCACAAATTTTCTCAAAAGCTGACAGTGCGCCTTATAACCCTGTGCGCCTTATATATGGATTAATATTAATATTCATTTTCATAAAGTTTAGGTCTCGCAACTACGGTAAACAGCCGCCATCTTTTTTCCCTGTAGAAGAGGAAGCGCTTCTTCTTCTACGGTAAGCAACCGCCAAGGTAAGCACCCGCCCCCATAGAAGAAGAAGCGCGCGGATATTACGTTTCACTTCATTTGTGTTTCTGTAAAGACCTAAAAATGGCTTCTACTAAGAGACACGCGTACAACGCAGAATTCAAACTCAAGGCAATAAGTCACGCAGAAGAACACGGAAATAGAGCAGCAGCAAGAGAGTACCGGTATAACAAATGAATCAATGGATGACCTGCGCCAAGTAGAGAAGACAAAACAGAGTTTCCGAGGGAACAAAGCAATATGGCAACAGTTGGAGGACAAACTCGAACAGTGGGTTGTTGAGCAGAGCAGCAAGCAGAAGTGTCAGTACCATCACTATTCGAATGAAGGCAACAGCGCTAGCAAGCGAACTGCACTTGGATGATTTTAAAGGTGGTGCTTCTTGGTGTTTCCGGTTCATGAAAAGACGCAATCTCTCCATCCGCACACGGACTACTGTTTCACAGTAATTGCCAAGACTTTCAAGAAAAGCTGTCTACTTTCCGCGAGACGGAGCCGGGAATTTTGGATGCCGTATTCGCCTAAATTTTTAATTCAGACACCGAAGAAGAAGAATTCGAGGGATTTGTGGATGAGGAATAACTTCAGAAAGTGAGCTTTAAATGTTTATTTTGTGTGTTGTGTGACATTAACGTTCGAGCAACGTTGAGTTATTGATGTTGCTATTGCTCTGCACTATTTTGAGTGTTACTATTTTTGTGATTGCACATTTGATTTACATTTTGGGAGTGAACAGAGTTGTTAGAACGCTGGTTTGTAATATATTAATAAAGTTTGACTGACCTGACTGACTGTTTTTTTGACATTCCCTTTAGCGCAGCATAGGTACGCCTTATAACCCTGTGCGCCTTATAGGTGAACAAAGTTTTGAAATATGCCATTCATTGAAGGTGCGCCTTATAGTGCTGAAAATACGGTAAATAGGAATTAACAAATGTTAAAAGTATATCAAACAAACCTTTAACAAAGTGATCACTGCAAACTTGTGCGTTCGACTCGAATTGCTCCCTTGGATAGGAGTGCGTGCCACTTTTTTGGTCGTTTCTCGTGAAATCTTGCACTCTTTCGCCCTTCTTGATTACCTTTTGAGGAACTCTGAAGAAATTGTTATCCTTTTCGCGTTTTGAACGGTTCCAACAGCCCAAGACACCACAAGCATAGGGCATATTTCTTCCAGAACGGCAAAGTGCCGCCCAGGATGACAGATGCTCGCTGCCCCACCACTTTAAGAGTCTCACATATTTAATGAGCAGGACGTGACATCAAGTGAATACAACATATTCCCTTTAAAGACTGGAATATACTCTTGCGTAATGTAACTTGCGTCCCCTCTGACGGCGTCTTGTTTGATTTATAGTTCTTCCGTGGGGGGATTCTTCCAAAACAGTGTGTCCTGAAGGAGAAACCACAGCTGTCGTTGAGTTGATATTTACCTTGTTGAAAAGAGTGATGAAAACTACATTGACATCTTGTCTGCACTGGAACTAATCATTCAGAATAATAAGTTCACTTTTAATTGATGCTTTACTTGTAAACCAGAGGAAAATACGTTGGTGAAGATGGACTGCAACCCCGGAACGAGTCGCAGCAGAGGACGCTATTACTATTCGCAACGCTATTCAGCCATTCGGGACATGAGAAAGCTATGTAATTAAAAATGAACGAAAATGTTAGATAACTATTATAACGACATGCTGGTGTTAATGTGTATGGTCATGTCTTATTGATGTTTGGCAATAAAAGTGTCGCACTTTGTGACTATCTGGATGCAACTACAACACAATAAGCTAAAAAACATTCATTATTTTTTTAACGCACCAAGATAAAGTACACAATATCTGTGTCCATGCAATTGTTTAATCACTGTTGCTTTATTTCATACAGTAATTTGTGCATTCCAAACAAAGTCTGCTCCGTTCTCGGGGAGCCTCCTCTTCAAAAGCTGACCAATCACAGTTCTGCGGTCTGCTTTGCCACCGATGCAAAGCTAGGATTTTTATGGAGGTGCACGCAAGGCTTGCAGAAGGTACGCAGGGCGAGGGGGCAAGACGGCGGCATTTACGCAAGTTTCGTGACGCAAGACTATACACCAGGCTTAAGAGTTAGTTGACCCAAGTCCAGGTGCACCATGTTGGGGCATCTAGTCGTAACACTGTGTTCATGCTGGCGTATTTGTATTTCTTACTGGAACAGTAAGTGTCTGTACTTTATTTAGTTTATGTGCTGTGACCAGGTGTAGTTGCTCCCCACACATGCTTAATTGTTGTGAAATAAGGATATATGCCAGCTAGGCAAAGGGTACAACATGCATGTTTACCTAAATCGACAAAGATGAGGCAGGGTTATTTGTTTGTATGCAACCTAAAAATAAGTTGCAAAAAAATTTCAAAAGGGAGGGCAGAGAGGCAAGTGTGATCCAACACCATTCATATAATCTTAGTTGAAATGGCCAAGTCTTAAGAAAGGGGGGATGGGTCTTCCAGTCTCTTGCTGGGTCGGTTATAAACACTAAAACCAGCCCAGGCCAAGAGCTGCTTTAATTAAAAAATCCTCCTGACTGCAGCACAAGGGTACATTCTTCTTTTCCATTCGTTTAATATCCAATACTTGTTGTCCTTGTAATTAATGCAACTGCTAACCTCTAGATAACTGAGGCAGTAAGCAACACTGTAAAAATGCTTTGATTATCTTAAATGATACGATATTGTATATAAGTGAAGTGAAGTGAATTACATTTATATAGCGCTTTTTCTCAAGTGACTCAAAGCGCTTTACATTGTGAAACCCAATATCTAAGTTACATTTAAACCAGTGTGGGTGGCACTGGGAGCAGGTGGGTAAAGTGTCTTGCCCAAGGACACAACGGCAGTGACTAGGATGGCGGAAGCGGGGATCGAACCTGCAACCCTCAAGTTGCTGGCACGGCCGCTCTACCAAACGAGCTATACCGTCCCAATAAAATATAAATGCAGCCCTTTACCCTAAATTTGCAAACTAGATATTAGGTACATTGTCATAAGGACAGACACTGACTACGTTTCCATGAACTAAGTTAGTCTGATTTTTCAAATAATTTGGTTCAAAATAAGCATTCTACAACCCATGAAAACACCTTAATCTGATCGTGTTTGGCTTTTGAAAAGTCGGACTAACACACCTGAAGTATGCGATTAAAAACTAGATCTCGAGTGCCGAAGGAGACACTTGGTATCGCGTATGTGCCAATCTCAACACAAGGGATATAACCTGGACGAGGATCTCATTCAATCAAAACATAGGCAACAACTTGAATGAAGAGGAGGCTGTATATTTGCTTCACAAATTAAAAGAACAGAACATTTTAAAGTACATTGATGGGAGAGGAAAAAGAAGGTTATAGAAAAAGGTAGCAGAGGACAAATAAATATGAGTGAGCTGGAAGAGAATGAAGCAAGTATATTACAAGGCAAATAAGAAGGCACACACAAACCTCTTCACACTGCATCCACAAACTTTACTGAATTAACTTTAATGAGACATTTGAAAGTTTTTTTTCCATTTGCTGTCCGAAAATTCCTTCAAAACAACTGTCAAACACCAGTCTTTGCTTCGGACCTGCGTTTAAAGATTCATTTGTGAGGAGCTGCAAAGATGCCTTATTTTGGTGTGACATCATAGGTTAACCGGAAATGCAAAATACATTAACTTCCTAAAACTGAATGAAAAGGGTGGGTTAAACTGATATGGTAAATACAATGTTGGGTTTGTTAACATTACAAACATTTACAATGAATGGTTACTTCAGTGCAGACAGACAGCAGAGAAATGTGGGTATGTATATCACAAAGTTGCATTCTCCAAAGAGAGATTGGATATTTGCTATGAGAACTCAAGTCACAAAAAGGCTTTGTGTCATATAGCAGCCTGTAAAAATAATTCAACTTAAGCCAATGCGTGAGGTTCTGTGTGAAGTTCTGCTTTACAGTGGTGATCACACAGAGGTGTGAGAAAAAGTCACCCAGAGCCATCAGTGGCATTATGTCCAATCTCTACACCAAAAAAAACTTGGAACATTAAAATAAGGAAATCAAATATTTGTATCTTCTAAATAAGTGCTTCTCTGTGTTTGAAAAGTATTGTACTTTAGTTTAATTTCTTGAACACTTCTACTGATTTTGAGAAAATAGACAAACTTGCTAACAATTTATTGAAACAATCAATAATAAATAAATCATGCTAAGTACAAAGAAAATAAATCATGCTCAGGACAAAAAAAGACAGCAGCTTAATCCAGAGGAGCTAAACTATCATGTAGATCTGTAGCTCATATGGGAATATTATGTATAAACTGTGACATGTTACAAGCTTTTTCCCCTCATGAGAGTTGCATTGCTAGGTTTTCTTCACCCCAGCAACTAGCTCGCCAAAGCTCCTCTCTTTACTAGTGGGAAAAGTGAGCCCTCCTGTGTCTTAATACATACATCAAAAGATTTGAATGTCCTCAAATCTGAGCTTGCTTTCATACAGTATGTTTACATGCACTAAATTAGTCTGTTTTATCAAATAATTTTGTTACTTCTATTTCAATTATGTTACTCCTATTTCAATTATGTTATTTTCCTGCCTACATGTGAAGTCCCAATTTCCATGATCTATCTCTTAATGCGACTGTTGGCCATACACTGTGTACCCATTGGCTCCGCTGTAAGCGGTCTTTTACATACAGTACGTTTAATTACAAATGCATTAAAAAAAAATCCACCAGTCATGTCTTTCATAATGACTGAACAATAGCGATGATACTCGAAACCGATTTTCCCGGTTGTTCGATAAGAAAAGAACCGAGTCCTCGGACTCGAATCCCTTTTTGAGAACCGGTACCCGTTATCGAGACCACTATAGTAAAGAAAAAGAGTTGGTTCTTTATTCGAATCCCTGGGAACGAATCCCATCCCGACCAGAAATGCTCCGTGGGACATCACAAGAAATTACATCACGTAGCTCAGTCATTAGGCGCAGATAGGGAAAGCAGGAAAAACAATGGACCGGAAAAAGCGCTCCAAGATGTAATAAAGTTCAAAACAAAAAGGTATAATCCAATGAATAACTTTACTGAGAGATTTGAGCAGGGTACAAACACATGACGAACACTTTTACGACCAACCGGAAACATAGCAACCAGGCTAGCAACGCACCTCCTTTACGGCAGCTGTCGCAACGTTCTTAAAGCAACCGCAGAACATACATATATATACAACATATATGACATGATCTCCCTTTATTAACTTTTGTTTTTCTTTCCTTGTAAACAAAACAAAATCACACTGTATATGTGTTGTCTGTCTAATTATAAATAATGCAGACGAGGCATGTTGGCTGAGTTCTTGACGTTTACTTTCACAGCGTGCTCATAACCTCATTCTTAGCTGCCGGGTGGCGACATGCAACAACACTTTTCGGGGCTACCGCGCATGCTCGTCACTCCCGTTGCATGCTGGGTAGTGTAGTTGTTATATTCCCTAGCTCAGGGGTCGGCAACCTTTACCACTCAAAGAGCCATTTTGGCAAGTTTCACACATTAAAGAAAGTAATGGGAGCCACAAAAATGTTTTTAAAATTTAAAATGAAAAACACCGCATACAAAGCTTACATGCTTTGTGCTATGTTAACCAGGGGTCTCAGGACACACGCACCGGCACACACTTTAATGTGGGAATTTGATGTTAGTGCAGCCCGCGAGTTTTGGATGAATGTCGCTTGCGTCACACTTGCCAACCCTCTCATTTTTCCCGGGAGACTCCCGAATATCAGAGTGTGATGACACTGCATTTGGCGCCCTCTACAGTCTGCCCAATCAGTATACCTACTCGGCCACAAGTGGAATGCAGCTTTAGCTTGCTCACGTAAGAGACAGCAAGGCTACTAACTCAGCAGCCACACATCTTACACTGACGGTACCAATACCCAGAATCCCATGCAGCCCTAACTCTTCCGCTCAACCAACCACGAAGAGGGGGGGGGGGGGGGGTTGATGTGTGGGGGGATTTGGTGGTAGCGGGGTGTATAATGTAGACCGGAAGAGTTAGGACTGCATGGGATTCTGGGTAATGGTTGTGTTGTGTTTATGTTGTGTTACAGTGGGATGTTCTCCAGAAATGTGTTTTTCATTCTTTTTTGGTGTGGGTTCACAGTGTGGCGCATATTTGTAACGTAACAATGTTGAAGTTGTTTGATACGGCTACCGTCAGTGTAAGCTGTGTGGCTGATGAGTAACTATGCTTTGCTGTCTCCTGTGTGAGCAAGTAATAACAACATGCAACATGTGGCTGGCCTGGCACGCTGTAAGTAAATGCTATGGAGGACAATTACTGCAGTGCAATTAGGGCACGCCCTTTATATAGTAATGAGAGTGTTAATAGGATTATTTTTCCCTGGGAGTAGTCTATGAGAGACACTGACATCCATAAGTCTCCTGGGAAAATCGAGGGGGTCGGCATGCATGTAGCTGAGCCGCATCAGAGTGGTCAAGGAGCCGCATGCGGCTCCGGAGCCGCGGGTTGCCGACCCCTGCCCTAGCTCATAACATCACATATTTCCCCCTATAAAGAAATAATGTTAACTCAATAAAGTGTATTTCTTTTCTTAGCTTTAACTTTTCATTTTTTAGCATTGTAACCACATTTGCAAACAACTTTTCTCTTCATAGAATTTTCTATCAATAAAGAAATAAAGTGCAAAAATGTCAAAGCATCATAACAAACAGTTATGTCAAATAGCAGCAGAAGTGCACTTTTTGGAGAGCTGTATTATTTTCAGTTTTGTGCCCAAGGGACTGATTTTATTTAACACTATATTATTATTTATACACCTATGGTGATCACAGAGACAGGTTGTTTTTGTGTTACTGTATATCAGGGGTCCCCAAACTACGACCCGTCCAAAATCAGGCCCGCGGGAAGTCCCAAGTATAAAAAATAAATACATTTAAAAAAAAATATATATATATATATATATATATATATATATATATATATATATATATTATTTTTTTCTCTCTTTTCTTATCCACTTTGTACCGCTTGCTACTCACGGTGTCGCCTAGCCGCTCAGGCAAATCATATTGTCTAAAAATGCATTTTCTCATCGATAACGTGACATCATCGCACGCGCGGAAAGTGCGCTATATCTATCTAATATATCTATCTAATATATATATATATATATATATATATATATATATATATATATATATATATATATATTATATATATATATATATATATATATATATATATATATATATATATATATATATATATATATATATATATATATATATATATATATATACACACAGCCCGTCCCCCGGCCAAATTATTTTAACCCAATGCGGCCCCAGAGTCAAAAAGTTTGGGGACGCCTGCTGCATATATTTGACTGAAACCCACTACTACCGACCATGCAGTCTGATAGTTTATATATCAATGATGAAATCTTAACATTGCAACACATGCCAATACGGCCGGGTCCAGTATTCTGGACATCTGTGTTGGTGAATCTTTTGCAATTTGTTTAATGAACAATGAAGACTGCAAAGAAGAAAGTTGTAGGTGGGATCGGTGTATTAGCGGCGGACTACAGCAACACAACCAGGAGGACTTTGAGATGGATAGCAGACGCGCTAGCCGCCAACCTCACCTTGACTTCCTCCGTCTCCGGGCCGCCGACCGCATCTATGATCGGGTGAAGTCTTTCGTCGCTCCGTCGATCGCTGGAACGCAGGTGAGCACGGGTGTTGATGAGCAGATGAGGGCTGGCTGGCGTAGGTGGATAGCTAATGTTTTTGGCATAGCTCTGTGAGGTCCCATTGCTAAGTTAGCTTCAATGGCGTCGTTAGCAACAGCATTGTTAAGCTTCGCCAGCCTGGAAAGCATTAACCGTGTATTTACATGTCCATGGTTTAATAGTATTGTTGATTTTCTGTCTATCCTTCCAGTCAGGGGTTTATTTATTTTGTTTCTATCTGCATTTAAGCACGATGCTATCACGTTAGCTCCGTAGCTAAAGAGCTTCACCGATGTATTGTCGTGGAGATAAAAGTCACTGTGAATGTCCATTTCGCGTTCTCGACTCTCTTTTTCAAGAGGATATAGTATCCGAGGTGGTTTGAAATACAAATCCGGGATCCACAATAGAAAAAGGAGAAAGTGTGGAATCCAATGAACCCTTGTACCTAAGTTACAGTCAAAGCGAAAAAAGATATGTCCTGCACTGCCTCTCTAGTCCAGGGGTCACCAACCTTTTTGAAACCAAGAGCTACTTCTTGGGTACTGATTAATGCGAAGGGCTACCAGTTTGATACACACTTAAATAAATTGCCAGAAATAGCCAATTTGCTCAATTCACCTTTAACTCTATGTTATTATTAATATTTAATGATATTTATCTTTGCGGAAACACTGATCATCGTAATGATTTCTCACAATAAATATATATAGAAACAGATGAATATCAATATGCAACACTTTATTTTTATATTTTCTCTAAGTGCACATTTTTCAAATTGAACATTTTCAAATGATCACTTCTAAGACAGTCTTGTGAAATCACAATATCCCATTTTAACTAGCTAGCCACTAACATTTTTTAACAAATCATGAATTACTTTGCACCATGTTTGTACAAATAATAACTCATGTAAAATACAAAAGTCAACTCTGAAATTTTTAAATAAATCATGTCATACTTTGAACTGTACACCAAATCTGTTATCTGTTTCTTTGTCAGTTAGTGAAGACCAAGTCTTTAAAATATTTTCTTGGATTTTCAAATTCTATTTGAGTTTTGTCTCTCTTAGAATTAAAAATGTCGAGCAAAGCGAGACCAGCTTGCTAGTAAATAAATAAAATTTAAAAAAAAAGAGGCAGCTCACTGGTAAGTGCTGCTATTTGAGCTATTTTTAGAACAGGCTAGCGGGCTACTCACCTGGTCCTTAAGGGCTACCTGGTGCCCGCGGGCACTGCGTTGGTGACCCCTGCTCTAGTCCTTCACTCTCAATTTCCTCATCCACGAATCTTTCATCCTCGCTCAAATTAATGGGGTAATCATCGCTTTCTCGGTCCGAATCTCTCTCGCTGCATTGTAAACAATGGGAAATTGTGAGCAGTCCTTCCTCCGGTGACGTCACGCTACTTCCGGTAGGGGCAAGGCTTTTTTTCTATCAGAGACCAAAAGTAGCGAACTTTATCAGCTTTGTTCTCTACTAAATCCTTTCAGCAAAAATATGGCAATATCGCGAAATGATCAAGTATGACACATAGAATGGATCTGCTATCCCCGTTTAAATAAAAAAAATTCATTTCAGTAGGCCTTTAATAAATGTAATTAATTACTTGGGAAAGTAATTTATACGTTGCTTCAAAAAAACAAAAAAAATGTAAATATAAGTTTTAGCAATATTGTTATTATAAGCGCTAACACCCAAGAACTACTTTTAGCAGCGCCGAGATCACAGAGAACTAACTAGCTTGCATCGCCTTGGTTAGTAAAAGTTGATTCTAGATTATAAATCAATTTAATTTATGAGGTGGCGACTTGTCCAGGGTGCTGCCTTCCGCCCGAGTGGAGCTGGCTCCAGCGCCCCCGCGACATCGAGAGAGACAAGCGGTAGAAAATGGATGGATGGATGGATTGTGAATGATAAACAAAATAAATAAATAAAAAATCAGAATCAGAATAGATTTATTGCCATTGTTTGGGAACGGGTTCACAAACTAGGAATTTTTCTTGGTGCAATCGTGCAACATAAAACACATAACACAGAATAGGTAATAAAAATGAGCCGTAACTGAGCTATCAGATCTTGTTATTGTTCATGTGTCTGATGGCCGAGGGGAAAAACTGTTCAGGTGGTGGGAGGTGTGGGTCTGGATGGACCGTAGTCTCTTGACTTAGGGCAGAAGGGAGAATAGTTAATATCCAGGGTGAGAAGAGTCAGCTGTGATCCGACCAACACGCCTCCTGGTCCTGGAGGAGAACAGGTCCTGGAGGGATGGGAGCCTGCAGCCAATAACCTTCTCAGCAGCACGTACGATGCGCTGCAGTCGATGCTTGTCCCGGACTGTGGCGCCGGCGAACCACATGGAGATGGAGGAGGTGAGGATGGACTCGATGATGGCCGAGTAGAACTGCACCACCATCTTGGTCGGCACCTTAAGTTTCCTCAGCTGCCGCAGGAAGTACATCCTCTGCTGGGCCTTCTTGATGAGGAAGCTGATGGTCGGCTCCCACTTGAGGTCCTGGGTGCTGGTGGTGCCCAGGAAACGGAAGGAGTCCACGATGGAGACGGGGGTGGAAGAGTCAATCGGGGTGAGGTGGGATGGTGGGGCTGTGACTTTCCTGAAGTCCATGATCATCTTCACTGTCTTCTGGGTGTTCAGCTCCAGGTTGTTGAGGCTGCACCAGGACGCCAGTCAGTCCACCTCTCTCCAGTAGGCGGATTCATCGCCATCCGAGATGAGCCCGATGAGGGTGGTGTCGCCCGCAAACTTGAGCAACTTTACGGACTGGTGACTGGAGGTGCAGCAGTTTGTATACAGGGAGAAGAGCCAGGGGGAAAGTACACAGCCCTGAGGAGTACCAGTGTTTGTGGTTCGACTGTAAGAGAAAGACAATCTTACCCAGCCGCACGTGCGGTCTTCGGTCCGTCAGGAAGTCATTGATCCATCTGCAGAGGGAGTCGGTCACGCTGAGCTGGTAGAGATTGTCTCGTAGAAAGTCCAGGGAGGATGGTGTTGAAGGCAGAGCTGAAGTCCACAAACAGGATCCTGGCGTAGGTTCCTGGGGAGTCCAGATGCTCCAGGACGAAGTGGAGGGCCAGGTTCACTGCATCATCCACAGACCTGTTGGCTCTGTAGGCGAACTGCAGTGGGTCCAGGAGGGGGGCGGTGATGTCCTTGAGGTGGGGCAGGACCAAGCTCTCAAAAGATTTCATGCCCACAGACGTCAGCGCCACCGGCCTGTAGTCATTAAGTCCTGTGATCCGTGGTTTCTTAGGGACAGGGACGATGGTGGAGGTCTTGAAGCAGGACGGCACACGGCATGGCTCCAGAGAGGTATTAAAAATGTCCGTGAAGACAGGAGCCAGCTGATCCGCACAGTGTCTCAGGGTGGAGGGGGAGACACCATCCGGCCCGGGGGCCTTCCGCGTGTTCAGCTTCAAGAACTGCTGGCGCACATCCTCCTCTCGGATGGTGAGTGCAGGGCGGGATGGGTCTGTGGAGTCCTTTGATGAAGTCCTTTCATGTTCTTGGATTCCTTTGATGTCCTTGGAGTCCTTTGATGTCCTTGGAGTCCTTTAATGTCCTTGGAGTCCTTTAATGTCCTTGGAGTCCTTTAATGAAGTGCTGGTGTTGGTTGGGAGCAGAGCTGTGAGGGGCTGAAGGCCGTTCGTGACAACAGTAATGTGTGTTGAGGCCATGGGCGAAAGTCCGTCGTTCAAGGCCTGGGCGGCTTTGGGCTTATAGTTCGTAAGGACCCTCAGCCCCCTCCACACGGCTGCAGAGTCATTGGAGCTGAACTGTTCCTGTAGACGGTTAGAGTACACAGATTTAGCTTTCTCCACTTCCCTGCTGAAGTGGTACTTAGCTTCTCTGTAGGTACCCCGGTCCCCGCTTCTCTGTAGGTACCCCGGTCCCCGCTCCTCCACGCAGCCTCCTCCTTGCGCAGCTGTCGGAGCTTGGGCGTGAACCAGGGCTTGTTGTTGTTACAACAAGCCCTGGTGGGTGTTGGAATGATGCGCGCCTCATTGAACTGTATGTATGAGGTCACAGTGTCCGTATACTCGTCCAGATTGTCCGTGGCCGCTCCAATTGCCTCCCAGTCTGTCGTCTCCAAACATGCGTGCAGCTCCCCCACAGCCCCATGGTGTACTTCTTAATTGTTTTCTTAACAGATTTAGCCAGTTTCAGTCTGTATGAAGGGTTTAAGTGCACCATCATGTGATCTGATAGTCCGAGAGCAGTGCGCGGTACTGCATTGTATGCCCTGCTTATTGTGGTGTAACAGTGATCCAAAGTGTTCTCTCTGGTCGGGAATTTAATAAACTGCCTATACATGGGTAATTCCCGGCTCAAGATTCCCTTGTTAAAGTCACCAAGTATGATAACAAGAGAGTCCGGAAAAGACCGTTCCACATGTAAGATCTGGCCTGCAAGTGTGCGCTGAGCGTTGTGCACGTCCGCGCTTGGCGGTATGTAGGCAGCAACCAGTATGAATGAAATGATCTCGCGCGGTGAGTAAAAAGGCTTACAGAGAATGAAAAGCTATTCCAGAGCAGGAGAGAAGTATTGGGATATCACAGTCACGTCTGTACACCAGCTGTTGCTGATGAAGAAGCAGACTCCACCGCCTCTTGCTTTGCCGGAGAGCCCCGGGTCTCGGTTCAACTGGAGGGCTTTCATTTTCTCCGCGCGGACCAAGACCCGGGGCTCTCCGCTGTCCGGGACACTCGCGCTCAGCCACGTTTCCGTGAAGCACAATACACAAGATGAGGAATAAATCCTTGTCTCTTATCAGCAACGCTAGTTCGTCCATCTTGTTGGGAAGTGAGCGGAAGTAGGAGAGAAAGATGCCATGTAAGACCGTGCGTAATCCTTGTCTGCGTAGACGGATGAGGGCTCTCGCTCTCTTTCCTCTTTGGGGCAGTTTCAATCTTTTGATAAAAAAATGGACCAAATCCGCAGCTGACGCTAAAATGACTGGTAATAAGTCCGTAGGGGTGGTTGATCTGATGTTCAGTAGCTTTTCGCGGGTGTAAGAACACGCAGACACACAATTTACGCACAAAAACAAACAAAACAGAGCGCACGAGAGCACCGAGGCGGCCGTGATCGGCACCATCTTGATGACGATTTAACAAAAATGTAACAATCCGGGAGATTTTTAATTGAGTCGGGATGTCGATAGACAAGTGCAATTTCGGGAAATCTTATGGAGTAAAGAAGGTTGCAGCTGTAATGTTGATGTATTTTGAAAGCTGCTGCTGTACTAGCTGGAGAGTTCAAATGGGCTCAGCAGCTGACACTTTAATGTCTATGTGTAAACAAACGCTTCTACAAACGGAGGTAAATACTAAGGGTGCAACGATACACTCATCTCACGAGACGAGATCATAAACTATATTGGGTTCATGAGAACAAGATGAGATTTTAACATTCATCTTAAGTAGCGGCACTGTCTAGGATGGTAGAGTGGGGTCATTTTCAAGGGCCCCTAAATAAATGGCAGGTGTTGGGGAAGTGGGAAGGTAAAGCCTGGTGTATACTCTTGCGTCATGTGACTTGCGGAAGCAGCGCTGCCTTTCCCCTTCCCCCTCAAGTGTACCTTCTCGCAAGCCTTGCGTGCACCTCTTGCGACGCAGACTGCAGAGCTGAGATTAATCAGTTTTTAAAGAGGAGGTTCCCTGACCACAGGAGAGCAGAAGTTGTGCTTAAAATGCCCAAATTATTCTATGAAATAAAATTTAACATTTGCATGAAAACCAATAGTGTACTTTATATCTCGGTGCACTCTAAAAATAATTACTGAATGTGTAGTTTTTCAGCTTATTGTGTTGCTGTGTCCAGGAGAAGTTACAAAAGTATGACACTCTTTTTAACTTTACAGTTTGACATTACCATACACATTAACACCAGCATGTCATTATAATAGATATTTAACAGTTTTGCTATGTAATTTTCCATTACATAGCTCCCTCGTGTCCCATGTCCTGAATGGCTTAATAGCGTTGCAAATAATAGCGTCCTCTGCCGCGACTGCATAGTCCATCTTCACAAACGTATATTCCTCTGGTTTAAGTAAAACATCAATTAAAAGTAAACTGATTATTCTGAATAATTTGTTACAGTGTAGACAAAGATGTGGTTGTTGTAGTTGTCATCACTCTTTACAAGAAGGTAAACATATAGTCAACGACAACTGCGGACACACAAACCCCTAGTGTTTTGGAAGAGAAGTACAAGTTTGAACTATAAACGGAACTATAAATCAAACAAGACGCCGTCAAAGGGGACGGGATGCAAGCAACGTGATGCGAGATTATATTACAGCCATAACATTATAAAATTGCTCTGACAATCTATAAAACATAACACTTCAATGAGGCGAAATTACCCGTACTGTGCTGTAGGTGGGTTAGGGAGAGCAAATCAAGCGCTCCTTTTCTCCTATGTGCCTTGCTGTGAGCCTGTCATGAACTTCCCGAGCTCATTGTAAACAAACATGGCATCAATCGTGTGGGACTTCTTTACTGTTAAAGAAGGAGACTTTTCATGTGCTATTTGTGCCAAATGTTCTGCAAACATTACACGTGGAGGGGGAAAAAACATTGAGCTTCAACACACATTCATTACCATGAATTGATTAACGTGGACCCCGACTTAAACAAGTTGAAAAACGTATTCGGGTGTTACCATTTAGCGGTCAATTGTACGGAATATGTACTGTACTGTGAAATCTACTAATAAAAGTTTCAATCAATCAATCATCAAACCTTATCAGCCACATGAAACGCCAGTGTCGGCATTTCGAAAGCCTATGAAGAGGTCTGCGCTAATGAAGCTGCCCCAAAGCTGTTCCTACCGCCGCAATGTTTCAAAAGTGCAAAACGTTTGGCAGAGACGACCTGAGGGATAAAGCGATCTATATATTCCGTCATAGAAAATGATGGCGCTGGACAGCCAGCCATTTAGCATCGTTGCAGATACTTGCTTTTGTCAGGAAAAATCTACAGGTGCTGTGCAATATGGACAAAAATACCCAAAGGATATAAACTATTAGGGCTGCAACTAACGATTATTTTGATAGTCGATTAGTCAAAAATTATCTTAACGATTAGTCGACGAATCAGATAAAGCGTACACATATTTAATGGCTCTAATTTTTCCATTGACTTCTAAATGCAGCTTAAGTTATTTTAAACATGTGTTTACGAACAACAAAGATGACTAATTTATTCATAAATAATTATTTCTACTGTAACTTTGCTGCTCATTCAACTGTTACAAAAATTTAAATGACTAATAAAATGTCAATTTAAAAGAAATGAAAGGCAAAGTGCTAAAAAAAAATCAAACTTTTTTATGCATTTGAAAAACAGTTAAAATACCAGCAATGAAAACAAAACAAAATCTAACTTCCTCAAAAAGAAAAGCATTTTGTGATGTTTAAAAAGTGTTTTGTTTTTTTTTTACTATTAACTCTTGGCAGTTAAGCACACTATTGACTCAATGTGTAGAATTATATATTTTATTAATTCTTAAAATGTTGGCTATTTGATAGATAGTATGTTTAATCTTATGATACCTCCGCATTGGTGCCTGTCTGTCTGTGTGTTTTTTGACACTGCAAATTGACGCTGCTTAAAAATGTACTTGAATTGATGTAGACAAAGTTTAGCTGGCTGACATTGGCTAAAATGATAGTTATTTTTCACACAACTCTTGTTAGCTAGCTAGCCTGGTAGAAGTTAACGCACTTACCGAGGTTGAGATTGCATCCTCCCTCCAAATGTCCGACATGTTTCCGCTTTATATGCTTGCTTATCACAGATGTACTGCCATACAAGCAAAGCTCGCTTTGCAAAAAAAGCAAGGTATTCATGTCAAGAATAAGAGGAAATAGCCTCAAACTTTACATGTTATCACTGCCATTGTTTTTGCGAGTGACCCACTTCCGCCCAGAAAAACACAAGCGATGACATCACGACTAGGGTTGTCACGGTATGAAAATTTGTTATGGTTACTGGGACCAAATTTATCACCGTTATTAATATTGCGGTGATTTAAAATCTGCTCAAAATTTTCCGAAAGTACTTATACTGAAATCTTTTAACCAAGTTTTATTGAAAAAAACATTCAAAATGATGTTCTTTGGAGAAACATTACTGTAGATAAGAACACTGTACTTGTACCTCAAGTAAAAATTGAACATGCACATGAAAACAACACAAGCATTATAAACAAAAGTAATATGGCATTAATAAAATAACTAAATACATTTGGAAATTGTGCAAGATAGCACCTTATGGACATAAGAGATCAATCCATCCTCTCGGTCACAGCAGGACGCTGTGTTGAGAAAATGAAACCAACCTCTCCTCCACTGCATACTTTTATCGTGGGACAAATGTGTCTGTCTCCAACATTGTCCACACCTGTTGTCATCTAATACACCGCTGAGCTCTTGAACGCACGCCGAGACTTCACGGAAATGAAGCGAGGGTAAAGGGAGTTAAACGAAGCGCTAGGCTCCGCTTAGTCCAAGAGGAACTCTACGGAGCAAAGTCTGTAGTTGCTTTCCGCCATGTTTCAAGCCAAATGGCGTTTGTGCACATGCGCCGGTGCTGCTGTGACTCCTTTTCCAGAATTCATTAATAAATGACGGTTTTTCGGTAATTCAAAATGTAAACGGTATTACAAACCATCTGGAATTTTACCGCCGCGGTTTATCATTATACCGTTTACCGTTACATCCCTAGTCCCGACTGTTGTCTGTATATATAATTGTCGGCGACTAGGGATGTAACGGTAAACCGCTACATGATAAACCGCAGTTAGTACCACTCTTTCAATTTTTAATTACCGAAAAAACGTCATTTATTAATGCATTTTAGGCAACACTGCTTACTTCCTGAAAAGAAAATCACAGCAGCGCTGGCGCATGCGCACTAGCGTCGTTTAGCTTGAAAATCATGACAGAACACACTACACAGACTTTGCTCCGGAGATTTCCCCTCAGACTAAACAGAGCCAAGCGCTTTGTTTAACTTCTTTTTCCCCTCGCTTCATTTCCGGTGTGGACAATATTAGAGACATACGCATCTGTCCCACACTAAAAGTATACAGTGAAGGAGAAAACTATTTGATGCTGCTTTTATTTTCTCAATACAGCGTCCATCAGCTGTTACTGAGTTAATGAGGTGTTGAAACATGCAGCAGTCGATGTGTCGGAAACGTTGCTGCGACTTGTTTATAAAGTCTTTGGTTTGTTTACTGGGATGCTCACTCGTCCTTTAACTGCAAACTGTATCAATGTTCAAATAACAAATACTAGCTATAATGTTTTGTCATCTCATTGAAATGAACACAGGCTGTGAAAATTGTGTATTCGATGTGAGAGGTATCACTCCTGTTTATTTTTGTTGGCTAAACTGTTGCACTGAACCAATAGGTGTTGTTAGAGAAGAACACAGCTTATTTATTAGACTTCATCTTCATTAGCCAAACTGCTTTGAGTTTGAGTTTATATTGATATCAACAAATAAACACCCTGTTTTTTTTACATTACTTGTGTTTTTTACATGTCAAAAAGGTATTACTTTAAAAAACATTCATGTGACATAGCATGTTGTTAATATTTTATGGTGTATAGTTAATTACTATGACATATGTCTGCTCAAACTTCTAATGGATCTGTCCCGATATAGCATCTACATGTACATATTGTGTACATCTACATGTACATAACTTTTAAAAAAAATACCTCCATTTATCAAAATGTAAAATAGAGAGAAAAACATCATGTAATGAGAAAAAGCTGATATTATTATTGATATTATTAATGAACAAAAAAAAACAAATACTTGTCTTTAGATATATGGATAACATTTATCTATAGCCTTTTTATTAGACATTACAAATTACATGATGGTATTGCATTCACACCTCACCCCAACACTGCTTTACCTAACAATCAGTAATCGTGATTTCAATAGTGACAAAAATAATCATTATTATTTTGGCCATAATCATGCAGCCCTATGTATAAGACTAGATGTCATACATGAACACTATTTTTATTTGTATCTATATGGACAAAAAGTTGCCATCTTTCAATATTCTTACATTGTTTTTTTTATTTTCGAACCTATTTAATTTATTTCTATAAAGTGCACAATGTTCACATTTAATCTGGTTGTTATTTTTGTTCTGCCATATTACTTTGTTTATAATGCTTTTGTTGCTTTCATATGCACATTCAATTTCTACTTGAGGTCCATAAAACAGTGTTTTTAATAATGTTTCTTCAACAAAGGAAATACTTTTGAATGTTGTGTTTTTTAAATAAAACTTGGTTAAAAGATTTCAGTACAAATACTTTTTGAAAATGTTTAGCTCATTTAAAAATACTGCAATAATAATGATAACCGTGGTAATTTTGGTCACAATATCCGTGATAAGAACTTTTCATACCGTCACATATTGTCGACAATGTCGACTAATTGTTGCAGCCCTATAAACTATAGATATTTTTTAAACATTTTTTGTCACATTACAATTTAGTAGTTCTGGGCTGAGATTGGATAAGTCAATTAACCGACGATAAATGAAAATTAAAGTCGGTAAGTTTTCCAGCATCAATAAATCGCCATGTGCATGCTTCAAGAACATTCACGATTTTCGCTGCTTTTAGCGGCTACACGCGCTTCTACCAGAGCAAAATGAAAAGAAGGGGGTGAATTATCTTGTTCTCATTAAGTGTCTTCGACTTTGTGTAGTAATGCAGGGCCGCTGGCTGGCTAGCATCCCACAGTGCAACTAGTTAGCATATAGCAGCTAACATGGACAAAATTAACACAAAACTAAATGCTACTGCACCAGTGTGGGAATATTCAAGTTTAAACCTTTGGAACAAGATGAGCCTATCAACACCGAGAAGCCAGTTTGCCGAATCTGCGCAACTACAACAACGCCCACTTGAAATACAACCACTCGACAGTCCAAACTCACTTTGCACTTGCTACGCGTTTGGTGAAGAAGCTAGGTGACAGGTCAGTGTAAACAAAACAGTTCAAAATAGTGTGCGCTCACAGACATACATTGCCAAAGACATGCTGCCATTTAATATTGTTACAAAACTAGCATTTTATTTTAAAAAGGTGCTATAATGCTATGTCGGTGTTCCTCACTCAGAATCTTTTTAACTTAATTTTCTTTTGCATATGAGCTGTTAATACATCTGTTTAAACCAGACCTGGGCATTCTGCGGGCCGCATCCGGCCCTTTGTGCGTCCCTGTCCGGCCGGCGTGAGGTCAATTATAAATTACAAAATAAATTTTAAAAAGTATCTATGTCGAGTGTGCAATACAACGGTGCTGCTTTTGTTTTGAAAATCGTTATCTGTATTACTTCCGTGTGGACGTATGCGTGTGCGTGATTGTGAGTGAATGTGAACAGCTGCAATCATTAATTACAAAATAAAGTTGAAAAAACATCTATGTCGTGCGCGCGATACAACTGTGTTGCTTTTATTTTGAAAAGTATTATTTATGGGCGTGTGTCCGTGTGTAACCTGCGAGTGAAGGTGCACATGCAGCGACAAGTGATGCACGGTTTACACCCGAGACGCTAAAAAGAGAAAAGTTGATGAAGAATGCCGTATTACCAACCAGACATGGACTGCAAAGCAACGTTCCCTCTAAGGTGCGTGCCTGCGCAATTGCGCACTGCTGAAGCGTCTGCTGCGCGCAGCAAATATATGCCGCGCACCAAATCAAATCCCATCTGAATTCTAAACAAAATAAACATATTTATTCTATGTAATTTTGCACTGCAACTTTGAGTGACAGTGACAACAAGCGGCCCTAACGGTGTTCGTCAACACCGTTCAATTGAACACCGTTCAATTATTGTAACGTCTATCGAGATGCTTCGAGGACAGGAATTATATCGATCACTTTATTGAGCAAAACTGTTTATATTCGGACATAACCACACCAAAAACATGAGTAAAACAATTATATCTCGAAAAACTAGTCATTTTCTGCCGTACAAACCAGGCCAAAATCAACTTGTCATCTGTCACCAACACGCATAGCACTAAACCACTGCTGCGTTTATGGCCACACAAAAAGTCGGACAACTCAAACACCACACAAAGTTACACTATGACTCCTCAGTCATACGTGTGCTTATTTTACTGTCATTTATTATTAATGTTAATTTATTTATATTAGTCATGGAATGCTGTTACACACACTATGTTGAAGTATTACTATTATTATTAATTATTATTATTATTTATCTTACGGTATATATCAAAAATAATATTGAGCACAATTTAATTGAAATATTGTCGATGTGGCCCTCCAGCAGTGCTCGGGTTGCTCATGCGGCCCCCGGCAAAAATTAATTGCCCACCCCTGGTTCAAACTGTAGTGTTTTTATTTTTACTTTGCACTTTTGTTTAAGAATGTCCTAACTTGACTGTCAGTTAAGTCATGTACAACTCTACCTTTGTCTACATGTTCAATATTAAAGTGCTACTTTGTTTGATCAGTGAGCAATGGGAGGGACACGCTAAACAGCCAATCACCTAATAGTATCAACTAGCAAGTTAGTTGAGCCATCTTGCTGTAGCGCTATCGTTGATTATCTGCATGGAGTGAGAAGACAAACTAAAAAGGAGTGCTGCAGAGAGCGAACAAATTGTAGATAAAACAGGAAAAATCACCTCGACAGTATGGCAGTTTTTTTGGATTGTTTCCAAACAGACCTTAGTCCTTCTCATGTTTCTGTTTACATTTTCACACTTTGCACTATTTTGTTACATTATAACACATTTCTTACATATTCCTTATTTTTGTATCTTAATGTAATAATGAGGTGTAAGTGTTTGTGATTTAAACATTTTGTTTACATTGAGTGTTTTCTAGGGGTGTAACGATTGATCAATATATCGATAGATTGATTTATATTCCTAAATTTCAAGTACGGTATATGGATCTGTGCTCGGCAAGTTTACCTTCGGGAAGTTAGAACAATCCAAGATTGTTTTGAAAGAGAATTGATCGATTATATAGATACTAGAAAAATGAAAACATTAAATTCAAGAACGGCAGACTTTATATGAAGTTTAGCACTTTTAATGATAAACGTTAAGTCTATTTGCCCATTTGTGGCGTCATGTAAAATAAATGGCGGTTACCTACGGTGGTTGAGAAAGATTATAACAAACCCCATAAGACAATATCATAAACTACAAAACAAAAACTTTCAGCAACAGCACGATTGCAAAAGGTCACAACAAAGACAAACAACAACACAATAATATAAAGCCGCAACTCAACTTCAAGCCATAAAAGACGCGACTGACACAACGGAAGTGACAGCAGAGCAAATTACGACAACGCAAATTAGGAAGACAGGGGCAAACACCATCAACAGGGATGAGAGGGCAGACATGTTTGCGCACACCTGAGACACTGTCATCGGCGACGCCAGGCCGGAGAACCGATACTGTGTGGCCGAGTTGGGGAACTTTACTTAGCAGTTATATCTACTGTTAAAATATTGGTTACTGTACTTTTATTGAACATGTACTTAATATTGACAATATGAACAGAAAAGGTTTCCTCTTGTTAATTCAACCTAAAGTGTTGGTTGTACTTTATTCAAATAAGATGTGAATGTGTTGGTCATAATTGTTGTTTACTTGCTTGTTTGTATCCATCCTTCATTTAGATCTAATTCCCTCACAAAAAATAATAAGAATAGAGAAAAAATCACCTGCAATGTCCAGTATCCAGTATTTATTTCACAGTCACACTGGTTGAATTTTTTTGCTAAAAAGTCACTGAATCAATTTCAACTCACTGAATTGTTTCAAATCGTATTGCTCTAAAAAAATTACATCGTTTCTGAATCGTATCGGCAACCACAAATATCGAATTGAATCGTTAAAACAAATCGTTTTCCAAGGTTGTCTTGACGTTTCCTTTCCATTCTGCCTTGATAGCGGAGGGGATTATAATCAAAGGTAGGTCACATTTGAAATTAAAATGTTATCCATCCATCCATTTTCTACCGCTTATCCATTTCGGAGTCGCGGGGGGTGCTGGAGCCTATCTCAGCTGCATTCGGGCAGAAGGCGGGGTGCACCCTGGACAAGTCGCCACCTCATCACAGGGCCAACACAGATAGACAGACAACATTATATATTTTTCTCCTGGTCCATATTTTTCATAGGTCATAAAAAATATCAATCTATCGATCTTGTTATATATAAAAAAAAACTTATATTGTGATACAGTTCTCAGCCATACTGCCCAGCTCTACCTGTAAGTGTACACTTAAATTGCTTGACTTCAAATTAATTGTGGTGCAGTCTAAAAGGCAAACTCATAAAAACTCTGTATTGAAACCGTATTTGCTTCCTTATTAACATCTTTAAATCAATCAATAAATGACTCAGTGACAACAGGTCTTCATCTATGATCATCAACACATTGTTGAACTTTAATCAGGTAATTTCAGAAGCTATAAGGCAAATAGTCGTTTATACGGAGATTGAATTGGTGAGCAAAAACTGCAACATTGCTTTGCACGTTTTACAAAATGTTAGGGAAAGGTAATAATTGAGGCAAATGACACCTACACGTCTAGTAACATACTAGCTAACACAGGGGGAACATTACCTTGAGTGTTACAGCTGAAAGTTGCCACTGGTGGACTGAGTTGACTTCACCTTGACTCATTACGTTAAGAAGGTTCTCTCCTACAATGTTTAAAAACGGTGTCGAATTGAAAAGGACATGTCATTATGGTCCAAAGATGACACCAGGCTGAACCTGCTCCCCGAGTACCCAGGATATTATGCGGTTTTAGGCCTTCTTGGACCATTTGGATTATCAAGCAAGGCGTTAGCTCGCTACCTGCTCCCTCGTCTATTTCTCGTTAACGTCCCACTACTATGTGTCCGTTACAAGGGGACTGGTGATTACGTTAGCTGGGGGGATGTGGATTTGATTAAAAGTGTTGTCACGGCGACGAGGCTTGAGAGTCGCATAGTATGAACGCTTGTATGCACCTAACCGCGCAGGTAGTTAGCTAGGCTAACATGCTAAGCTAAACATAGATGCTAAGTTAGCTTGTGACAGCCACAACCCCGGTGCAACTCAGCGCCGCCACTTCCTATGCAGCGCCCCACTCGCACTTACCAGTACCGCTGAATGGCTTCGTGTTCCTAAAATACCAATCCCCGTGTTTGTTGTGATATGAGTTGACCCACGATATAACTTACCAGCCGCAGTGATGTCTGAAAGTAGGTGGAATCGTCTCTATTAGCAATGGAGGGAGGAACACACTCGGCATGCAAAATGGTGGCTACTCCAGCCTTAGCACATCTACCGCAGGCGGAGGGTTACACTGACATGTCCCAAAGTGCTGCCACTAGCTGCTGAAGTTCAGCAGCGTACAGTAGCGTTAGCTTTTAACGGAGGACTTGATTAAACTCTCCTCTTTTTTGCACAAGCCTCAAACCTGATGCACAGATGATCGCTGGATAACATGGGTAAAGCCTTGCTTACATTCATATGATGTCACTATGTTTGCAGTGTTTACAATGAGCATGATGTAAGCCTATCCATCGGTATTATAAAGGGCTAGCTTGTTAGCCGGCTCGCTAACGCCGATTTGTTGCCATTAAAAATGAATTCACCCCAAAGAACGTTCGTTAAGGATTTGCAGTGTAGTTGATGTGCATGTCGTTCTTCACTCGAAAGTGAAACGCCATATTCGATGATATCATGTTGTTGATATGGATTTACTTTCTGTTAAGACCAGCGGATGAATATCAGTTTTGTAGTTAGTCTGGGTGATGTGGCCCCTTTTTACTCGTGGCGTTCAGTGATGACGACTTCATGTAATGTTATGACATTTTGCTGTGTCCAGTTTTACGTCACCATCTAGTGGCAGGTTGTGGTGTCGTACTCACTTAATGTCATACACAGTGCATCTGTAGATACATAGATGCAAATATATTCTTTATTAAATAGGTATACAGCAAATACATAAACTTGATGAAGGGATTTCCAAATCCAACCTAATTTATCTATGTAGTGATCCAGCATGTATATTAATAATGACAATAAATAAGATAAAAGATGAGACATTATCGATCATTCTCCAGGGAAATGTAAACGTTACAGAATCATGACAAATTAGAGTACCAAAATACTTTACTCAAGTAAAATAAATGTGATGAGAGTCAAATTGACTGTCTGTGGGAGTGCAAACCAGGTGCTCTTTAATAATGAACTACCTTGTGTATGAAATGCACTATATTGATAAAACTGCCTTTATGAATCAGTGCACAAATAAAATAAGCCGTTATCTCCCGGCAAAATTTATCGTCCAAATGCATTTTCGTCCCTTTTTATTAGTACACAAGTACACTACTTTCAAGAAAATATACTTAATTAAATGTACAGAGTTTAAAATGACATTAAAACATACAAATACACAAGGAAATACTAAATTGCATTAATGCAAGTAAATGTGGTTCACTTCCCAACTCTGTGAAAATGTATCAAGAAAAAATGTTGATTAAGAACTATAACATTCACTTTTCTTTGCATACAATATATGATAAATGTGAAACAAATGACTAAAACATATGTACAGATGAGTTAAACAATATAAATAACACACTAAAAAGTATCCTATTTACATGTGTATGCACTGTAAACATGTTTAAACAGAATAGAGGAGAACAAAATTAAGCTCAACATTCCTTGTACGGGTTGTACCGTTTCTTGAACTAGTTAATATTAGTGTTGCATTGTTTAAATTCCTTGCTCAATCTATTTCTTAATTTTACTCCACGTATTGATATGCTAAAACATGTGTTGTGTTGTGTGTGTTTGAAATTAAAAACAAAAAGGTCGTAGTTCTTCTCTCTCTTGTTGCGAAGGATCGTTGTACATTATTGAGGAGCAGGTTGTTGTTTGCTTAGTGCATTATTTGTGCTGTTTAAAAATGTACCAGATACCTTTGCTACATTTCAATGTTTACAATTTAATGAATAAAGAGTTTGTGTGTTCTCTAACACTAGCATTATATGATATTCAAAATACCCTTTTTTGCAGTACAGTTAGTAAAAAAAAAACTGTGCTTTTGTAATTACTTTCACCTTTATGTCTCCACAATAATCCAGATATAAAAACTCCTGTGAACACAAGGCTGTGTTGCACATAATTGATGTGCATGTTGTATATGTTTATCATCAGTTGTGACACTTACACAGTTGTCTTCATCTTTCATAGACCTTTATTACACTGTGTGCATTAAAGATGCTAAAAACACTAGTATAAACAAAGCTATCTGAACAAAACATCAGGATCTTAGCGTTGTGTTAAGGTGACAAACCAAATTAATCTTATATCAGATAATATTTCTTATTATTAATACATTTATTTTCATTGTTTTTAGAATATGCTGCGTTCTAATAAAAACAGTGTGTGCTGAAATTGTACTTTGATCACCTCTGGTCTACACTATCTATTTTCATGAACTATCTAGACAATTACCAATGTATTACTTTATTAAGGTGTATAAGTCAGCATTCATGTGGAAAGGTGAAATGTATCAAGGATAGTTGCAATTTTGACTCTAATAACTGAAAGCAGCCGTGCAAGCTTCTTTTTTTTTCTTTAAAACCTGTCATTGCTCAAAAAATTATGAATTTAAAACAATGTTGGGAATTATTGATCTATTCAAGGCTCCAAGTACTTCACATCAAAAATTCCACTTTGAAATATTTTTTGAGAAAAATATTTCATATTTTGTGTGTTTCCCATATAAAAAACTAAGATTTATTTTACACAAGGAGCATAACACAAACAAAACAAAACAAAAACAAAAAGATTAAAAAAACAACTTAGAATCGACAGATCTAAAGTTGATCTGGAGACTTAAGTGTTACCAAACAAAACAAAAAAAGTGTATTATTTATTTTAACCCTTTTTTTTGTGTGAGACCATTTTGGATACCCAATAATTAAACTGCCATTGCTCCAAAAATAATAATGAATTCAAATCAATGTTGTTATTAATTATTGACCTATATATTTTACATGAAATATTCCACTTAGACACTTTTTGGGGGTAGTGGGAGGCGGGGTCGGGGTGGGGTTATATTGCTTTTTTTGTGTGTTTTTGTCATAAAAACAGGGGTTTAAAAAAAGGGCATAAAACATAAAAAAAAAACATTGTTTTTACTTGATATCGACAAATAGACCTGAAGTTGATCTAGACATTTTAGGGTTGAATGATATGAAAAAATAAAAATAATATATTACTTATTTTTAACATTTTTATGACAAGGGACCAAACTTGAGGGGAACTCTAAAGGTAATAAAATATGTAAGTACTCTATTGTATTTGTTTTTCAAAACGAAAACTATCAAAAAGGCCCCCGAACGCTTTCATTTTTCAGTGGAAAACGTTTGGACATTCAGTTTTGTAGCATGACGATGAAGCCATCAAGATATGACTCGCATTTCCAGCACATTAGGCTTGGAGCACGATGAGCACTTCCGCATTGGCGAGGTGTCCCACAATGCAAAGCGGCGGGCTTTACGTGACAGATCAGCTGAGCTGTGCGTCTCTGGCTGCAGTAAGCGCGCTACCGGCAGCGGCTGTACATCGGAGCTGCTCGTGGCCGCTCCGTCGCTCTCAGTGGGCCTTTAAAAACAACCTTCCATTGGATTTACTGTTGTTGTTTTTTAAACCACCGCAACAATGTGACGCTTTTGTAAATTCGTGTTTTTGTTTAGTTTGCCTCCTTTCAATCGACTACATTCATTATTTTGTCATCCATCTGGACCGATGTAGGGGTAACCGTCCTGAGGGTTCGGAGGGGATTCCATTTGTTTTTCTTTCCCCGGGAGTGCACCGTAATATGTCCAGACGGAAACAGACCAACCCCTTCAAAGTTGACTGTAGGTATTTAAGGTATTGTCTGCGGCTGCACCACGTTTGTTTTGAAATGATTTGTTATTGTTCTGCAATATGTGTTTAGCTTGTTCGACGTATGGATGGAGCCCCATGAAAGCAGCTGTGACATTGCATTCTATTTCACATCTGATGTTGCATTTTGTGTTTAGGTTTAGGAGTTGCCCTGAAATGAATGATTCAGGTGTGCAAACTTTCCACAAGGCCCACATAATGAAAAATCAAAGGGTGTGGGGCCAATTTGATATTTATTTATTTTTTATTTGGTTAGAAGGCTTGTAAAGAGGTGATACATTGTACATAGTATATATACATTTAAAGGCAAAGTTTTATGTTCTTATAATTTTCAATCGTTTACAATAGCAAAAAAATACAGTTATACACTATATATAAGCTAATTAGTTATTTGTATTATCATATCAGTTTTTTGTCTTTATACTGTGCATTTTCCCCGATTTTTTAAGTCCACAGCCCTTCAATGAAACTAAACAGGCTAGAAAATGTATACATGTAATGTATACATGTTTAGTTTGAAGCTGTAGTGTTCATAGAGACGCTTCTACTGTTATCCTCTTACAACCAACGTGATTAAAATTTAAAATAGTTTATAAATTTGCCATTTTGCCAGGCACAGATATATTCGTAACCATTATTTAACCACAAATAGCTAATATTAGTATTTATACAGTCGTGTCTCGTTTATTGCGGTTAATTGGTACTGGACCTGGACATGAACCCGATAAATACATTTCCGCAAAGTAGGATTATTATTAATACATCGAATGCTTTCATAGTTAGAGCATAAAAAATGTTTACGACCTTCTAAACACGTTTTTTATCATAATTAGAGCTCTATAAATATGAAATAACACCCATATAGTCACCTTTACACTCGTTTCACCCATTATAGTAGCCTTGAGTGTGTTCTACTGTAAATTACAACACAGCGGTCGCCAGGAGGATCCTCCAAGCGTCATTGCTATGACCATCACCCGGCCACTACAACACAGCTATGACTTGGAAATACTTTTTCACAACCTGGCTAATTGCGCTAAGTTAGAACTGGGCTTCTATGTTCTGAAACCACAGGCTTAGGTTGTTCTGCAAAAACTTGGTCAACAGTCACAGCTACGATCATTACCTTTGTTGTTAGCATTCCTTCTTGTTAGCAATGCGTCTTCTGCGTTGACATTCCGCATTGCTCACGCCGAAGCTGTGTTATTGATGTTGAAGATGGAGTGCCTCTTGAATCAAGAAATGTCACCTCCATTTTGCCCAGACAGCTGTTGATAGCTGATAGAAGTCTCAGTTATCTTGAAGTGCTGCGCCGAATGTCCGATGCTACGTCCCGCTGTTGTCTTTTGAGATAACTCTCGTCAAAGTCTCACTGGTGTGGAGATGTGTTATTGATGAGGCAGGGGTTGAAGATGAGATCCATCAAAAACCTGTTCTTCCAAAGTTGGTAAGTTTGAAATTGTCCTGGTGAAGATTGCGCCAACATTAGCCGCACGTTGTTGTAAGCATGGTTTACTTTTAACTCGGAAACGGAAGTCCGGCTTGTTGAATATCTTTATCGATCGCCATAACATAATAGAAAATAAGACAAATCCTGCACTGTAATACATTAATTTAACACTTAATTTAGGCCAAAGACATGTAGAATATGCTTTAAAAAGTTAAATTAAAAAGTAATACATACAATAGCCTTGAAAAAAGTGATGAAACAATAGACAACTTGACAGCAGTAATAACATTTGTCTTAATGAAATAGGCTAGCTGTCTTGTGTCTGTCTTTTAGACGGTTGTACACTGGCACATGATACTTGGAGAGTAGATTCATATTAATCAGTGTACATTTTTAGTCCCAAGGTTTAATTACAACAGTATTTCCTTAGGTGAAGCTCACAGCAGTGATTAGGGCACAAGTACTGTGTGTTATTATCACATTTGTGCTGATGCATCAGATTCAAGAAGAAGCACTATGAATAAAATCCTCCGTCAGACCTCCGTCACATTACCAATTAAATTGAGTTACTACTGTATATGAAAGGTATTCCTTAACAAATTCTGTTGCAATCTGATGTGATGTAAAAAAATTAAATACAATTAACTTGACCTCCTCCTCCTATTGTCATATCATATCCAGCTGATCCATTTATTGCCATTATTAATATGTAGACTGTCATGTTCTTCTTTAGACCAGGGTTCCCCGACCTTTTTTCCACCAGGGACCGGTTTAATGTATGCATTATTTTCACGGACCAGCTTTCTACGTGGCAGATAAAAACAGCAAAAAAATTAGCATGAAAAATTAGCCTTTGGTTACAATCTGGCACATTAACATTTTATATGTTAAATAATGTGCATTGTACTATAACAAAGGAGTTGTAATATACATCTATTAACAAACTTATTGGTGTGTTTAGTGGGACAGGCGAAAGTTAAGTCGGAGAAAATGCGGTAGTTTATAAATTAATAATGTTTCCGTGCGGCCCGGTAGCAAATGCGTCACGGACCGAAACCGGTCCCCGGACCGGTGGTTGGGGACCACAGATTAGCCCAGACTAAATCAATCACGCCTCTGCTGGTTCCAAACAAGTAATGCACTCCCTTTTGTCTCTATTGCTTTAAAATGTGATTCATTCCACATAATTGAGAGAATAATTGTACAGATGGCACAGCTTGGATATTTTGGGACATTTTACAGTCGAGCATTTAGGAATGTGATTAATGCCAAGCTTCTAGATGATATTACCGTAGGCTCACTGCAGTTTGTTTATTGCTCCATCCGTATGGTCTATGACTGTGCTTAGTAATAATATGGGTCAGTTATCTTGGTGCACAATACCAAAATTGTGCTGCCTGGTTGAAACTGACAGAGCAGACAGGCAGACACACATATACAAAAGAACACACTCACTACGTTTTCAATGCACTTAAGTCTGATTTCTCAAATAGTTCGGTTTTCTGTATTTTCACACCTACATGTTAAGTGCCAAGGGCCATGCACTCTCTCTAATGTGACTATTGGTCATACGCCGTGTGCCTCCCGTACACTGTGGCGCGCTTATTTCCTTTTAGCACCGATAAATGTTTTGCTTTTCCGGTTGACCTATGACATCACACCAAAACAAGACATCTTAACCGCTACAGCCTAGTTTTTGTTGTGCTTGATGACCGCTGTTATATTGGCTCATGGCTATGCTGATGTTAAATAGCAAACTGCATCTAGAAATTATTTTAGAATGCGCACACTACTACCAAGAAGGTCTTGGAGTTGCTGGATTGGAGGACACGGGTCCGAAGCAAAGACTGGTAGGAGAGACTCAGAGAGTTGTTTTGAAGGCATTTTTCGATGGAGAATGGAAAGAAAACTTTGGAATGTCTCAAAGTTTCTTCAATAAACTCTGTAGATTGATAGGAGTTTTACGTTAGAAGGAAAAGACTGTTTGTGCCTGCTTCAGATAGAGATTGCTGACTTCAAACTTGCTATTTGTTGTGTACAAGCTTGCCAGTTGTGCAGAATACAGAGTTATTGCTAACCGTTTAGGAGTACACATATGCAGCGTGAAAAGGTTTGTGTACGCTCTCTTCTTTACCTTGTAATATTCCTGCTATCTTACGTCTCGCTCTCACTTCGCTACCTTTTTAAATAAATCTTGGTTTCTTTTTTTCACACCTCGATGTAATTCAAAACAATATGTTCTTTTAATTTGTGAAGCAAATAAACAGTGTCCTCTTTATTCCAATTGTTGCCTTTGTTTTATTGAACGGGACCTGCTTCCGGGTTACAGCCCGCGCGTTGAGACTGGCTTATGCACGATAGGAAGTGTCCCCTGCAACGGCTCAAGAGTTCTGGTTTTCAATCGCACAATCCAGGTTTGTTAGTCTAATCATTTTGCAATGCTGTCTGCTGAAAAGGATGGATAGGGCCACCCTACATAGCAACTGACGCTGTAGTCAAAGTTGGAATTGCCACAAAACACATTTTAAGATATTCAACACTCTACTGCCATCTGGCGGCTAAAGTGGATAGTGCACCCCCAATTCGTCACGTTTCATGTGTCAGGTGAACCCTGACAAATGGGGCCACATGAATTCCCGATTTACTGTGTATTTGCTACAATATTCTAACATGACACACTGAAATAGAAAAAAAACATAAAAGGTCACAAAAAACGCAAAATTTTAGGAAAACGTGGTAATGGTACATTTTGAACAGGCATTACAAGGTTACATTAAATTACATCACATGTTTACAGGTACACAATTAATCATGTCTGAAAAGGAGAAGGAAGATGCAAAGCGTATTTAATCTTAGCCCTGAACCCCGCCAAATCAGTTACTGATTTGAGTTTATTCATTTCCTGTGTTCAATATTTACAATTTTTATTTAGTAAAAGAAAAACAATAATGATATCTCAACAGTAAAGTTACTAGAGTCGGTGGGTAGCTTATTGAATAATGAATACATTAATTATTTATTACTTTGGTTTTGAGTAAAGCTGACAGAATCATTGTTAGGTATGGTAATTAGTGAGAATAATGATAATACTATTTACAGCTGTTAATTTTCATATTTTGACCTGTATTGAATTCGTTTTTGGAAGTTGAGCAAACAAAGGTAATATCAAAATGGTCTCTGCGTCCTAAAATCTTTCTCAATACATCCTGTTAAAAAAAAGTTTGAGACTCAGGAAGTGAGAATGTGTGGGTTATTTGGAAAATACATGTTGCTGTATGTTTAGCTGTGAGTGTGAGGCCAGCATCCTTGTGGGATGAGCAACAAGACAAATGGGGAGCTTTTCCTGCAGGTCACTAGAGTGTTTTGTAGTGAATGTGGATGTGTGTGTTTTAAAGGGGATGGATGGTGATCAGAATAAGAATGATGGCATGCTTGAGGGCTGCTTTGAATTGAACAGGACAGTCCTACCCTCAATGCCTGGTGCTCAAATAGAGTTCTGGTATTCTATCTTTTGTCGAGTTTTGTTTTGCACGACCGTCACCAACCTCCTCCTCCCCCCCATCATCTCTGGCTTTTCTGTTGGCTGATGAGTTTGTCTCTTTGTCTGGCTTCAGTCAGACACTGCGTCACCTCCTGCCTACAGACACACAGACACTCGCAGATAACATGACAGTGGCAGAGACGGATGGCGTGAGGGAAGGGGGACAGGGGGGATAGACAGATGTACAGACACAGCCTAAAGGCGGGGGGATGGGTATCTCTCACACATCAATCATGAGACTGTGAGAAGCCTGCTTGTTGTGCTAGTTCATAGTTCAGCACTCAGACACACTTTGCCTGTGCAAACAAACTGATTTCTATGGGAAAAGTGCACAAACTGGGTTCACATGTCAGCTTCATTTGGCTTGTCGCCACATGGTTGAAATGGCAGACCTCTTTTGAGATGTTTCTACTCAGGATTTGCTGTAATTGCACCTGACTAGTCACTCCGGTTAGCAGCGTATTTACAGTATTTCCCATCTTGCAAGGATTGGGTCCTAATCATGAAGTTTCAAAATGTGAGGTATTAATGCCACGTCATGGTACGCGGCACGCCTCTCCCAGGATACAAAGTAAAGGGCAGTTTTGCAGGGTCAAGTGCGCGAAGAGAAGCTGCCATGCACACGGGCAGCTCGGTCATGGAAGTGTTGGGAGCAGCGTACAAGGGCGAGCTGGGCTGTTCGATGTGTGTGGGTGGCGCTGAGACAGAGCTCCTGCAGGAAAAGAGTGCAACCTACATACCCCTCGGGACTGCAGCATGTATCTTGGCTGGATGTTGGTGTGAAACAGTGTAGGGGGTTGGGATGCAAATGAAGTGTGCACGTATGTCAGCAGGCTTGGCTGGCATTTCATTCAGTGTGTGTCCCCCAGTGCACTACATTGTTTTGCTTAATATAGATTTGGTATATGATTGACTGTTAGGGACTGTGTGTGTTTTGGTTTGCTAACCTATTCTACTTCAATTGCCTGACAGCATTCATAGTGTCTTTTACTCCTTTAATCATATGGCAAAGTGCTCTCAGAGGAGAGGCCTGCACGCATGCACTTGTTTCAGGGGACTGTTGGTGCATGCAGAAGTGTTGAAAAATTAATGACTTCTTATGGTAACTAAGGCGCGAAAGGCTGATTCTTTTGTTGCTATGGAAATCAAGAACCTCAATTGATGCTCAATAGTTGCTTTCTGAAAGTTTTTTTTGTAACATAATTGATTGCAGCCACTTAAAGGGGTCATGTTCTGTTTTTTTTCTACTTTTAAAACACATCCATAACATGTAATGGTGGGGCTTTGGTCAAAATACTGTATAGATTATGTTATACAGACCATCTTCAAGCCGCTTTCTGACTGTCTCTTCACAATGTGCCGTTTTGTGGGAGGGTCTTATTTACAAGCGAAAGTCCTCTTCCATGCCAAGCCCGCTTCGACTGTGTCTCCACTACATCAGCCATGTTGTTGTTTTTAGTGCTTCCTTATCGAGTACTGACATATATGTTATAACTCTACATTACTTTTTGTTATAAATGGCAACAGTGGAGTAGTTTACCATGCATGTGCATGTACAAGCCAGTCTGCACTTTGCCCCACAAGAAGAGGATAGAGAAAACTAAGGAACTTATTGACTACAACTTTGGACTACAACTGAATGAAAATGTCAGGCTCGTTACGCAAAGCTCATCGGGTAAAACTCTACCATAAACTGTATGGAGATAGCCACTGCAAAATACATCACTAAAGTTTTAAATTCCTTTTTTGTATGTATTTCTACATGGGTTGACTGTTGAAAGTGTAACAAATGGAAGCAAAATAAAAACTGTGTATAAAGTATGTATGTATGTATGTGAACTATATACAGCGCACACTGGAGATTGTATCCATCTATGGCAGGGTTGGGCAATTAATTTTTACCGGGGGCCGCATGAGCAACCCGAGCACTGCTGGAGGGCCACATCGACAATATTTCAATTAAATTTTGCTCAATATTATTTTTAATATATACCGTAAGATAAATAATAATAATAATAATACTTTCATTTAACCTAACTTAACTTTATACCAAAAGCACTGCTTTGGAAATCATCTGTACCCCTTTCAGAGATCACATTTAGTTCCCCTTAAACATCCTCATGTTGCACAATGAAATGTAAGCATAGGATGAAGTGTGCATTCCTCTAACTTTCTGTAGTAACAGCATTCCATGATTAATATAAATAAATTAACATTAATAATAAATGACAGTAAAATAAGCACACGTATGACTGAGGAGTCATAGTGTAACTTTGTGTGGTGTTTAAGTTGTCCGACTTTTTGTGTGGCCATAAACGCACCAGTGGTTTAGTGGTATGCGTGTTGGTGACGGATGACAAGTTGGTTTTGGCCTGGTTTGTACGGCAGAAAATGACTAGTTTTTCGAGATAGAAGTGTTTTACTCATGTTTTTGGTGTGGTTATGGCCGAATATAAACAGTTTTGCTCAATAAAGTGATCAATATAATTCCTGGCCTCGAAGTATCTCGATAGACATTACAATAATTGAACGGTGTTCAATTGAACGGTGTTGACGAACACTGTTAGGGCTGCTTGTTGTCACTGTCACTCAAAGTTGCATTGCAAAATTACACAGAATAAATGTGTTTATTTTGTTTAGAATTAAGATGGGATTTGATTTGGTGCGCGGCATATATTTGCTGTGCGCAGAGGATGCTTGAGCAGTGCGCAATTGCGCAGGCGCGCACCTTGGAGGGAACGTTGCTTGGCAGTCCATGTCTTGTTGAAAACACGGCATTCGTCATCAACTTTTCTCTTTTTAGCGTCTCGGGTGTAAACCGTGCATCACTTGTCGCTGTGCACCTTCACTCACAGGTTACACACGGACATACGCCCATAAATAACACTTTTCAAAATAAAAGCAGCACAGTTGTATTGCGCGCACGACATAGATGTTTTTTCAACTTTATTTTGTAATTTGTGATTGCAGCTGTTCACATTCACTCACAATCACGCATGCGCATACGTCCACACGGAAGTAATACAAATAACGCTTTTCAAAACAAAAGCAGCACCGTTGTATTGCACACTCGACATAGATACTTTTTAAAATGTATTTTGTAATTTATGATTGGCCTCACGCGGGACCCACAAAGGGCCGGATGTGGCCCGCGTGCCGCAGAATGCCCAGGTCTGATCTATGGCAACCATGCAGCTGTGCATACTTGCTCTCTGTCATTTTCAACTGTCTTTTTTTGTTTTGTTTTTTTCTCTTTTGCAAATTAAAAGAACATAACATTTTGAAGTACATAGATGGTAGACGAAAAGAAACGGTAGTTAAGAAAATATAAAATGCCAGCTTAATTTGGACTCCCGAACAAAATACGAATTAGATGAAATAGAAAGAAGCAGGTATATTAAAGGTGAATAACTAAGCGTACACAAACCTCTTCACAGTGAATTTGTGCACTCCAACCTAATTAGCTTTCCACACAACTGGCAAAATAGTCCAGAACAATAGCAACCTTTTTCTGGAACAGTATCTTGGGGCACAAACAGTCTTTTCTTTCGGACTTAAAATTCCTTCCATGAATCCACAGAGCCTTATGAATGAACTTTGAGACATTCAAAACTTTTCTATCTATGATTTTAGTCAGAAAATTCCTTCAAAAAACTCTTATGCCAGTCTTTCTTTGCATCAAACCTGCATTGACCCCGATACATTCTTGATAGTAGCATCATGATCGTGGTGCAATCGAAGATCATTTATTGATGCTGTCTGCTATTTAATATCAGCATAGCCATTACAGACATAATACAGTATGTGCCAGTATTAAAGCGGAAATCACTTAAAACAAGTTGTAAGGGTCCGTAATGCCTAGTATGACCAATAGTCACATTAGAGATTGTGTATGGACACTTGGACTTCACATGTAGGTGTAAAAATACAAAAAAACTAACTATTTGAGAAATCAGACTAATTTAGCACATGGAAACATAGTGACTGTTTCCCACAGATTGCCGATATAGAGTATGTGTGGCGGTGTTGCCACGGCCGTGGTGGTGTCAATATGACCTTGTCATGTAAATTGCATAATTGTCGATGCATATGTTTTCTTTAAAAAGGGTAAAAACATATCATACATATATTTAAAAACAAATCTGTTAACACGTTTATTTCTTATATCATTGTGCTCTATTTTTGAATTGTTGCTTCTTATTTTATTACTACAATCATGTAACACTGGCTGCACTTTGTTTACCCCAGGTTTATTGGTATATATTTAGTTCTCCAAATATGTTAACAGTCTTTTGAATTAGAGATGAAAAAACGACTAGAGGTTTTTTAGTCATAGCCTCCACAATGAAGTTACAGGAAAACTAAGCACACAAAGGAAAATACATTAATATACATATTAAATGCACATACATGTAGGAATCATGTTAAATCAACAATACAGTTTGGTATCAACTGGAAAAAAAGGAATACAATTATACAGGATGAAGGTTGACTGATGCTGCTAGCTTATTGCTAACATACAATGACCTGAATGAATTGAAAATTAGCAGAGGGAACTTGTACAAACGTTTATTAAATGAGATTTTAATGCAACAAAACTGACATAAAATAGGTAAGTGAATTTCTACTTGCAGGCATATTTACTAAACTGTGTTAAAAAAAATACTGACGGCTAACTTTTCACTGCTCCTGCAGCCAGGGGCGCCGCTAGGGATTTTGGGCCCCATGAAAAGAATCTTTACAGGGCCCCCTGTATTATAATTTCATCATCATTAGGGGCCTCTCTGGGCCCCCCTCCATCATGGGCCCCTAGAATCCGTCTCCTTTACCCCCCCCCCCCCCATTTCGGCGCCCCTGCCTGCAGCATACATGCCACTGTGTGCTTGGTGAAACTATGGAAGCCTGTTGCTCAATCCTCAAACTCCTAATTTTAAAACAAATGACATAATGCTTTGTGGAACATGATTGCAGGAGAAGGAAGCACATATATCACCTGGAAGATAAAGCGTTACTGTATCGCAAAACCATAGGTAAATGCACATATGGGAAGCACTTCAAACCAAAAGCTATAACAAGAACACGACTGGCTAGCCTACAATACTATTAGTGTTTTAACAGAACGTATATTTTTACAAGTGTCTATATTTTTCACAATTACTTATCATATCGAATACAAATTGCTCGTCGGCCAGAGGAATTTGTTTGGTGTTTAGGCTTTTGTCAATCATCGCTGTCTGGGCCACACATACGCGGTGCACTAAGGCTGTCTTAGTCTACTATCAGTTGAATCAAATATGTTTTTATAAGAGAGAAATACAAATATTGTGTTGATAGTATTGTATATTGACTGGTCACTAGGTGTCAGTATAATGTCATGATATATAAATCTAGCATCTATTAGGTGATTCTTTTATCCACCCATCTATTTTCTACCACTTATCCCTCTGAGGGTCACGGGGGGTGCTGGAGCATATCATACTTATAACATCATTAAAGTGAACAAAACAGATCTCATTTGCAATTTTTTATTACTCAAAAAAAGGACTCTGATAAACACAGTAGAGATTGGATTGTTTATTGAGGTCCTCGGCACTGGCACTTCACACTGTTTGATGACAGCCCTAGCGTGCAAACACACAGAAACGCCCCAGAAAAGCAACTGACATTTTGCAGTCTTGTTGTTACCATAGAATATACTAGACTGACCATACGTCCTCTTTTCCCCGGACATGTCCTCTTTTGCGGGGCTGTCCGGTCTGTCCGGGCGGGGTTTCTTAAATGCCTCAAATGTCCGGTATTTTGCATTAGGGTTGCGTGTATTTTCAATGTACGTTCAGAGTTAAGAAGGGGTTCAATTGTTTAGGTGTAAGCACGCAGCAACATTCGTGAGGGAGGGGCAGAGACAGAGAGCAGACAGTCGAGAGACAGAGAGCAGACAGTCGAGAGACAGACAGAACACAAGAGAGAAGCTGAAACGTAAATGCAACTTCACGGATGATTTACGGGAAAAGTATCTGTGTTTTCGTCCTGGCCGTGACACATGTAAAGCAGAATGCACTGTGTGCAAAGCAGGAACGTATATATCTGTGGCAAATAAAGGGGCCAATGATCTACAAGCCCATATCGACACTACAAAGCATAAAACAGCTGTGTTTTTTGTTTAAATTTAATTAACTTGTTTTGAGGCATTATTTATGTTTAGATTATATACAAGAGGTTATTTTGAATATTTCTACTTCTGCACTGTTTTTCCAAAACTGTGAATGTTACAGAATATAAGTGTGACTTGTTTTGTTATACTGTCATGTCAACCAGTGTTGGCGTTAACACACTTTTTGTGTCTTTTTAACGCATTGAAAACAGAAGGGACGCAGATCATTATTATTAATTTAATTTTTTTTTACCATTTGTGGCCCACAGCTAATGTTTTAAAGGCCCACGGCACATTCTAAAAATACTATTAAAATAAACAAAAACATAACAAAAGTGAAATAAAAAAGCTTAAAGGTGAAATGTAATTTAGAAAAAGTTGCAATGTTGACTAATAAAACAAAGCTGTTTTTTTTTTCTTTCAAACGGTCATTGCTCAAAACATAATATTGAATCAAAATCAATGTTATTATCAATTATTGACCTATCAAAGGTTCCGATTACTTCACATCAAATATTTCACTTTGAAAAATATTTTTGGTGGAAGATTTTGCATATTTTGTGTGTTTGCCATAAAAAACATAGTATTGTTTGACAAAAAAGGTCGGAAAACAAACAAACAAAAAAACAACATTAAAAAACTAAAACATTTTGAAATGAGGAATAGATCTGAAGTTGATGTAGACTCCAGGGATTTAAGCGTTAAATATAAAATCTATGTATGCCCTGGCACACCATTATCATAATTTCATGACCCAAGCAAAACTCTTTTTACACTTTTATACTAAAATAAATACACCTACAAGTTATTAAATAAAAATATAGAAAAAATTACCAGCAGCGGTAAAGTTTAGGTCCATGAAGGAAAGAAGAAAGTGAATGAATGTTTATAACTGAATACATTTACATATGTATACACATTTGTTTTGTTTTGTATTATCTTTTTTAATGAATTAAGTAACTTTTATGACAACCTTTTTCCAAAACACAATATAGAATGTGAGATATAACAGGATAATGCATACGTTAGGCATTTGTTTTTAAAACGCTTACAAAAAAGTGGACTCCATTTTTATGACTTGATGGGGTCCCTGGGACCCCATTTTGAAAATTCCTAGCACCAACTGCTGTCAACAGAGGAGAAAAAATGCTTTATTTAAATAAATATATTATTTATAAAGCAAGTTCGAGTATCATTGGCGTGCTGCCCGCCTTGGCACGCCTATATGTGTCCTCTTTTTGGGATTTTAGAATATGGTCAGCCTATAATATACATTCAATGATAGCTAATGTTAGCTAGCCAAATCGTTATCAATCGCTGACAACACACAATGCTCATGTACGAGCGAATGTAAAATATGGAATATTATTACTTATTGTTTTTCGAACATCTAAATATAAAATCTATCTAATATTGTTATACTTTCATGCTGACATCTAACAAAAGCCAATGCAAGAATTGTATTTAAAATTCTGTTTTTACAAGGATAATGTCAAACACTTCCAGAGGGGGTGTTCAATGAACAATTTCCTACCAAAACAGCTAACCAACCAACTTATTATTTGTGCAGAACCAAATGAAGTGTCCTACTGTATGGACCAAGCATGACCATGGAATAACTTACCTTCTGTGTACAATTTTGTATTAAATGTAAATAATTCACACTTTTTTTGCACAAACAAGTTGTATTAAGGAAGTGAAATAAGTATGAATTTAAAGGACTGATAGCATCCACATAACCGAAATTTCACTAACAAGTTTTCTTATGTGTTTTTTTCCTGAAAATCAGAATCAGAATCAGAATCAGCTTTATTGTCATTACGCAGGGTAACGAGATTGAGGCCATTCCATACAGTGCGATAAAGCAAATGTACACTCTATACAGTGAGTGAAATGAATATGTACATGAATATCTACATGAAACAGGGTGGTTGGTGGAATGGGTTATTGCACCGAAGAGAAGGCAGTTATGAGGGTCAATGGGGAAGTCTGTTCAGGGTGGTTATGGCCCTGGGGAAGAAGCTGTTCATTAGCCTGTTTGTCTTGGTTTTAATGCACCTGTAAAATGAATCCAATTTTCCTCTTTCGTGTGGTGTGCTCACGTCGTCAATGCTGACACACCAACAGATGTTGTTATACTATCCTCTCTTTAGACTCTTACTAATATACTTGTTAATTTCCTGTTAATATCTGCTTACTTTCTGTTGCAACGTGGTTCCATCTACACTAATTAAACTTTACTAAGCACTTATTTCTCCTCAGCCTTCCCGGTAAGGTCTATTCAGGTGTACTGGAGAGGAGGCTACGCCGGATAGTCGAACTTCGGATTCAGGAGGAACAGTGCGGTTTTCGTCCTGGTCGTGGAACTGTGGACCAGCTCTATACTCTCGGCAGGGTCCTTAAGGGTGCATGGGAGTTTGCCCAACCAGTCTACATGTGCTTTGTGGACTTGGAGAAGGCGTTCGACCGTGTCCCTCGGGAAGTCCTGTGGGGAGTGCTCAGAGAGTATGGTGTATCAGACCGTCTGATTGTGGCGGTCCGCTCCCTGTACGATCAGTGTCAGAGCTTGGTCCGCATTGCCGGCAGTAAGTCGGACACGTTTCCAGTGAGGGTTGGACTCCGCCAAGGCTGCCCTTTGTCACCGATTCTGTTCATAACTTTTATGGACAGAATTTCTAGGCACAGTCAAGGCGTTGAGGGAATCCGGTTTGGTGGCTGATGTGGTCCTGATGGCTTCATCTGGCCAGGATCTTCAGCTCTCACTGGATCGGTTCGCAGCTGAGTGTGAAGCGACTTGGATGAGAATCAGCTCCTCCAAGTCTGAGTTCATGGTTCTCGCCCATAAAAGGGTGGAGTGCCATCTCCGGGTTGGGGAGGAGACCCTGCCCCAAGTGGAGGAGTTCAAGTACCTCGGAGTCTTGTTCACGAGTGACGGAAGAGTGGATCGTGAGATCGACAGGCGGATCGGTGCAGCGTCTTCAGTAATGCGGACGCTGTATCGATCCGTTGTGGTGAAGAAGGAGCTGAGCCGGAAGGCAAAGCTCTCAATTTACCGGTCGATCTACGTTCCCATCCTCACCTATGGTCATGAGCTTTGGGTTATGACAGAAAGGACAAGATCACGGGTACAAGCGGCCGAAATGAGTTTCCTCCGTCAGGTGGCGGGGCTCTCCCTTAGAGATAGGGTGAGAAGCTCTGCCATCCGGGAGGAGCTCAAAGTAAAGCCGCTACTCCTCCACATCGAGAGGAGCCCGATGAGGTGGTTCAGGTATCTGGTCAGGATGCCACCCAAACGCCTCCCTAGGGAGGTGTTTAGGGGACGTCCAACCGGTAAGAGGCCACGGGGAAGACCCAGGACACGTTGGGAAGACTATGTCTCCTGGCTGGCCTGGGAACGCCTCGGGATCCCTCTGGAAGAGCTGGACGAAGTGGCTGGGGAGAGGGAAGTCTGGGTTTCCCTGCTTAGGCTGCTGCCCCCGCAACCCGACCTCAGATAAGCGGAAGAAGATGGATGGATAAGCACTTATTTCTTAAAGGCCTACTGAAATGAATTTTTTTTATTTAAACGGGGATAGCAGATCCATTCTATGTGTCATACTTGATCATTTCGCGATATTGCCATATTTTTGCTGAAAGGATTTAGTATAGAACAACGACGATAAAGTTTGCAACTTTTGGTCGCTGATACAACAAAGCCTTGCCTATACCGGAAGTAGCGTGACGTCACAGGAGGTAGGATTCCTCACAATTCCCCGTTGTTTACAATGGAGCGAGAGAGATTCGGACTGAGAAAGCGACAATTACCCCATTAATTTGAGCGAGGATGAAAGATTCGTGGATGAGGAACGTTAGAGTGAAGGACTAGAGGCAGTGCAGGGTGTATCTTTTTTTCGCTCTGACCGTAACTTAGGTACAAGCTGGCTCATTGGATTCCACACTCTCTCCTTTTTCTATTGTGGATCACGGATTTGTATTTTAAACCACCTCGGATACTATATCCTCTTGAAAATGAGAGTCGAGAACGCGAAATGGACATTCACAGTGACTTTTATCTCCACGACAATACATCGTTGACGCACTTTAGCTACGGAGCTAACGTGATAGCATCGGTCTCAAATGCAGATGGAAACAAAATTTTAAAAAACCCTGACTGGAAGGATAGACAGAAGATCAACAATACTATTAAACCATGAACATGTAAATACACTGTTAATAATTTCCAGCTTGGCGAAGCTTAACAATTGAAGCTAACTAACTTAGCTACGTAGCTAACGTGATAGCATCAGTCTCAAATGCAGATAGAAACAAAATTTAAAAAAAACCTGACTGGAAGGATAGACAGAAGATCAACAATACTATTAAACCATGAACATGTAAATACACGGTTAATAATTTCCAGCTTGGCGAAGCTTAACAATTGAAGCTAACTACGGAGCGGCGGCGGGCCTTGTAGCTTTCGACGACACCCCGGCCGCCATCAGAGTCGGCAAGAAACATATATTTCCCCAAAGTTACGTACGTGACATGCACATAGCGACACGCACGTACGGGCAAGCGATCAAATGTTTGGAAGCCAAAGCTGTACTCACAGTAGTGCGTCTTGTATCCAGCTCAAACACAACACAACCTCCTGATTGTGTTGCTGTAGTCCGCTGCTAACACACCGATCGCACCTACAACTTTCTTATTTGCAGTCTCCATTGTCCATTAAACAAATTGCAAAAGATTCACCAACACAGATGTCCAGAATACTGTGGAATTGTTCGATGAAAACAGAGCAGTTTGTATGGTGACACATTGGGTACGAATACTTCCGTTGCCGTTGTGACGTCACGCGCATACGTCATATCCAAAAGAGGTTTTCAACCGGAAGTTTAGCGGGAAATTTAAAATTGCACTTTATAAGTTAACCCGGCCGTATTGGCATGTGTTGCAATGTTAAGATTTCATCATTGATATATAAACTATCAGACTGCGTGGTCGGTAGTAGTGGGTTTCAGTTGGCCTTTAACTTAGGTTAGCATACGTAGCTATTAGCATGCCTACTACTGGCTTTCTCTCGGCGTGTAACAAGTTAAAGCTTGGGTACCTAATTTATATTTTTTAAGAAAAAAAATCATCTTAGCAGCATAAAGTACATCGTAACAGTAATCATTTCTATAAAAATTGTGCGTCTGCGTGCTGTCTGTGCCTTATAATTAAGTATTTAAATAAATAAAACCCCGGAAGACATAATCATATGTCTTCCTGGAGGTCAACCCCTATATAGCCAATCACAGAATTTAGTGAAAGGAGGGGTGAGCAGAGCCCACGAAGGAGCCTCCTCATTGGCTGACGCGATACATAGTGAAGCGTGTTTGCAGTAAAGCATGGCTACCAAACACCCACCTGGAAAGATCGCAATAAAAAAACAAAAATAGGAAATACAGAGAAAGAAAAGAAAGACGCCGTATGTCTAAAAAATTGAAAGAAGAGCCAAAACTCAAATAAATGTTGGATGGAGGGCATTGCATGCCAGTCTTGGACTAATTTTGGATACGCAAGTGGCTGTTGTCCTTCTAGACCAGTAATCTAATGTTCCGTTTTTTATATGTTGTGTGTATCCTTTTGCGTGGCGACGTGTGTTACCGATAGATACAAAATACGAACTAGGGTAGGGATCCTTTGATGCAACTTCAGACTGTCAACAACCTATGCGTGTGCATGTACAGTTCTTGTGCACATTTTCGTGCACTTCCAGAGAGGAGGAGACTGGTAGGAACTATCGGCGAGGTGCGCAGAGTGTCATTTTTAGTTTGAATTGTGCCTGGTGACACTGGATTCACGTGCCCCAGCTTTAAGCCTTATCCTCCAGTAATAATAATACTTGATTTAGTGGAGCGGATCCACACTGTGTCAGCCAGACAGGATCAGCATTAAAATTATCACATACTTTTCACAAAAAACGTCTGATACCAATGGGTGGCCAATCGATCAGCACATTCCTAGTTTACAGTATATTAAGTCATGCTTTTCCATTATGGTGGTAGTTTCAAATATGCTCCCGTTTTCTCACCCCCTCCAGGGCCATTCCAAACAAGCGGCATCGCAGGATTTCAGCACACCATTAACATGGACGGCAGGGACGAGTTCACCGAAGACAGTGAATGCTGCAGCAACAATTCCCAGGAAGTCCTCGGACAGGAGAGCATCTCAGGTACAGGACCGAGGGATGCGGCAGGGATGGACCACGTTCCTCGTAGTGAGGGGGTGTTAGTGAGAGTAAGCCCTGCCCTGTGCTCTGTTGTCTGTCTGTATTGATAGGGCTGTGTTTGCCTCCATAGAAGACAGCGATAGCGACCTCGACCACCACGGCGAAGACTCCTCGTCCAACACCTCGGCTGATGACCACATGACTGCCAAGAGGGCGCAGTGCCGCCTGCAAGGAGCGGGAGTCAAAGAGGTGAAAGCGGCAGCATCTATAATAACAACACACGGAAGTTGGGCATGGTTGAAGTTAGAATCTCAGCTTTGTGGGGCAGATACATTAATAAATGAACAATGGAGGGGGAGAGAGAGTGACAATTCAACCTTTGAACTGCAAAACTTCTGCTGGAGCCTTTTCCTGCTTGATTAGGGCTTCTATTGTGCTTCTTGACACTTTCTGGCTGTGAGGCAGCAGTGCTCACCAATACGCCATTGTGCTGCGCTAATGTAAACATCTGTCTGTCCATTCACATACATACCTACACACACTTAATGCAAACATCTGTTTGCCTGATCACATGCACACATAATGTAAACAGCTGGCTGTCCATTTACACACACACAAGTAATGCGAACATCTGTCTGTCCTCACACACACACACACTCAAAATGCAAACATCTGTCTGTCCATTCACACACATACATACACACACTTAATGCAAACATCTGTCTGCCTGATCACATGCACACATAATGTAAACAGCTGGCTGTCCATTCACACACACACACACACACACACGTAATGCAAACATCTGTCAGTCCTCACACACAATTCAAACATCTGTCTGTCCATTCACACACATACATACACACACTTAATGCAAACATCTGTCTGCCTGATCACATGCACACATAATGTAAACAGCTGGCTATCCATTTACACACACGTAATACAAACACATGTATGTCTATTTACACACAAATATTGCAAACTACCATCTGTCCATTCACACACACACTTAATGCAAACATCTGTCTGCCTGTTCACATGCGCACGTAATATAAACAGCTGTCTGTTCATTCACACACACCCACACACACATAATGCATCTTTCCATCCATTTCCACACAAACATAATGCAAACATCTGTCTGTCCATTCACACACATACATAACACAAACTAATTTAGACTGTCCATTCACACACACACACACACACATGATGCAAAAATCTGTCTTTCCATTCACACACACACTTAATGCAAACATCCGTCTACGTGTTCACATGCACACGTAATGCAAAGAGCTGCATGTCCATTAACACACACACACACACCCACATCCAATGCAAACATTTGTATGTCCATTCAAGCACACACACACACACACATCCAATGCAAACATTTGTATGTCCATTCAAACACACACACACAATGCAAACATCTGTCTGCATGTTAACATGCACAATAAATGTAAACTGCTGTTTGTCCGGTCACATAAACACATACAGCAATTATGGGTCAGTCCATTCCTACATAATCAATCAATCAATCAATCAATCAGCTTTATTGTCCATTCTTACACGTACAAGACACATAAGAACTGAAATTACATTTTCGGCACAATCCCGCTAAGAGCAGACATACGTTACAGGGAGACAAGACGGGACCGCCAACGGATCAGCCTCACTTAGGCGCTCCTCAAAAAGGTGGGAAAAAGGTGACATTGGGGGGAGGGGGGAAGTAAAAAAAAATATCAGTCTGAGGCTGGACCCTCAGGAATGGTCCAGACTGAGTCCGAGGAAAAAAACCTCACATAGCATGGCACACATAAACAAGGTACATTTAATCACAACAAACTCGCAACAAAGTCATCCAACAGGACCTTGGAGGCCAGCAGCTGCTGTTGAGCGCTGCTCAGCCCCCACAACCCCGGAGGAATAAAGCAGTGGTGAAGGCGTTGATTGGGGAGGGGTATGTGCGTGCATGTATGCCCAATTAACTTGGGTGAGATGTTGGATTGTCTTTATGGGCCGAGGCCGGCCCCAAGAGTTCAAGAGTCCGACCCAGGTGCTTTTGAAGAAAAGGGAAAGGTCAAAAGCGTCCATCTTTGAGGAGTCCTCGGGGGAGTGTTTTCAAACAGCCTGTTCCTCAAGGCCATTCGAGGGAGTCAAATCGTAGATTAAGATGTTGTTTTTTTCTTCGAGCAGTCAAAACAATGACATTCCTGCTCTATATGCTGGCTCTGACAATTCCAATTTATTCTTTCTGTAACATCATCAAGATCGAATCTACCTTGCGATTCAAATCAGCAATCGCTCCAGTCTGTGATCCCACAGCACGACCCAATCCTTCCATTGCGTTGAACAGCCTGTTGGCCCCTTGAGTGGCTGCCATCGTCTTCCGAATTTGACGATACACCAGAGCAATGCCCAGCCCAATCAGCAAATGCCCTGCGATCACAGCTCCAAATAGGTAGATGTCTTCCACGTCCTCGATGGAAAGGACTGAGAGGCACATGATTCTCCAAGTATTCCAGGAATCTCTCACGTACCCCGCAGCAATGGTTCCATCAGGGCAGCCAGGCTCCCCCGAGCCTCTTTTCCTTGTCGAAAAGACTGTGTCAATTGCGTCGAGAGTCCAGTTGATCAAATTCCTTTTGATGTTTAGATTTGAGGACAGCTCAAGAAAAGAGGCTTCAAAATAGTTCAAACAAGACAAAAACAAAGAGAGCAAGCAGGGAAGGAGGGAGCGGAGAGAGATGCGACCGCCCTCACCAGTGGCAAGACAGAAAAAGGATAATACTCATACTCATAATCATCTGCCTTTTAATTCACATCTAATATTAACATCTGTGTCACACACAAACTTAAAACAATAATAAATGTAAGTCTAAGAGTGGGGAAAATATGACACCGCTGTAAATTTCAGTGGTCTTAAAGCTGGTTTAGGTTTGCACTCACACACAAATAAGACGGCTGTGCAGTTTTTGTTGGGTCCAGGTGAGTGTAGATTCTCATATAGTTTAAATAAATGAGCTTTAAATCTGTCTACAGTATGTCCCTTTCTGTCTATCTCCTCTGACTAAAGTTAAATGAAACTATATTAGCCTTTGCTGACATGAACAGGACTCCTTATGTCGTGTAGCTTTTGTTAGAAATAGTTCTGTTTCACCCTTAGAGTAAATCACTTCTATGTTGCTATGAACGCCTACAGTATGTCACTGTCATGGTGAGCTCACTTGCAAATGCAGGATTTTCTTAAACTACGGTGGCAGAAATGCTTCAGGAAGGGGGCAAAACATGCCTTGTTGCACTTCCACAAAACTACAAATTCATATTTGTTGGCCTGACAATTCAAAAATGAATTGTTGCACCAAATGTTAGCAATGTCAAATGTGCTTTGCATGTGTGTGGAATATGTTTGAACGGTACTCGCTGTCTTTCCACAGGAAAACGAGGAAGGGTCCGACCACTTTGTATGTCCTCTTTGCACAATGGACTTCAGCAGCCCTGAGAAGCTCATCTCCCACGTCTACCAGGTGACAATAACTCTTGTCCAACAATCGTCATGAGCATCAGCAATGATATCGGGCAACCAATGCAAGGAAAATGTCTGCATTTTATTGTTCCAATTTTAAATATTGATCTTACATGAAGGGAAGGGGATGCATTTACTCCTATGAATGCAATAAAATAATCTGTGCTTATAGCTAAAACACCATCAACACAAATTATGTTCTTAAAAAATATTACGTTTTAATGCCATACTTTTCCTTGCTAATGACTATTGGCTTCACCACAAAGAAGAATAAACCATAAATGGACACCTTTTTTGATTGCCTGTATCAATCAATCAATCAATCAATGTTTATTTATATAGCCCTAAATCACAAGTGTCATAAAAATGGGGGGGAAAGGGAAAGGATAGAAATGCTAACCTCATGTCTGCACTTAAATGGAAAGACAGATATTTACATTATACATATATGTCAAAGGGTAGACAGATGTTCGTTTTATGTTTTTTACTTATGAGTATGTGAATGGATAGATGTGTTTGCATTATGTGAGTATGTGACTGAATAGACATGTTTACATTATGCATGTGTGCGTGTGAATAGATAGATGTTTGTATTATGTGAGTATACGACTGGATATGCATGTTTGTGTTATGTGAGTACGTGAATGGGTGTGGGGAAAAATCGATTCGAATTCGAATCGCGATTCTCACGTTGTGTGATTCAGAATCGATTCTCATTTTTAAAAAATAAATTTTTTTATTTTTTTATTTATTTTTATTTTTTTAATTAATCAATCCAACAAAACAATACACAGCAATACCATAACAATGCAATCCAATTCCAAAACCAAACCCGACCCCGCAACACTCAGAACTGCAATAAACAGAGCAATTGAGAGGAGACACAAACACGACACAGAACAAACCAAAAGTAGTGAAACAAAAATGAATATTATCAACAACAGTATCAACATTAGTTACAATTTCAACATAGCAGTGATTAAAAATCCCTCATTGACATTATCATTAGATATTTATAAAAAATTTTTAAAAAGAACAATAGTGTCACAGTGGCTTACACTTGCATCGCATGTCATAAGCTTGACAACACACTGTGTCCAATATTTCCACATAGATAAAATAAGTCATATTGTTGGTTCATTTAATAGTTAAAACAAATTTACATTATTGCAATCAGTTGATGTCCTTTACAATTATAAAAGCTTTTTACAAAAATCT